>NC_056741.1:1676484342-1676536879 GCF_019279795.1 Protopterus annectens
GCCTAAGATAAGGTTTATGGATGTGGTGAGAGAGGACATGTTGGTGTGAAAGAGCATGATACAGAGGACAGTAAGAAATGGAAACAGATGATCAGCTGTGGCGACCCCTAACGGGAACAGCCAAAAGAAGCTGATGATATATATAATATATATATATATATATATATATATATATATATATATATATATATATATATATACACACATATATATATGGGCTAACCAGGTTAACAAATGTAAAATAAATAAATAAATACAATAGTAAATACTATAAACATCAACTTTTCCTTAAAATATCCATGACTGGTCAAAATTTATTATGTATTATATATTTTAAGTTTTAACTTATATTAGTTTGCTTTAGATAATTTAATATATAAAATGTATTTTTAACTGTTTTAAAGATGGCATGTTCTTGGGTTTGGTTTCCAATAAGATACTAGTGTGTGACTGGTTATGTTTGTATATTTCTTATTTAAATGAGCTGTTACTTTTGGTTTATTCTGAAGTCTAGTGTATGTTTTGACAAAGGCACTAAAATATCTTTTATTGATATTCGGCCATTGATCATTTGCTTTGTTTTTAATGTTAGTGCTATGTTCATTTCTGAAACTATGTTAACTCATTCACGCCAGTTAACGAAGTTTGCACTGTAACTTCCAATGGGAAGAGCCTAAGCCTTTTGACAGAATCAATTATGTCCTCACATTTCAAACAAATTTCCATATTTCTGAAACCATAGGGGTTACGAAAAAAGTATAAATGGCAATATCTTTAGCACAAACTAATTTTGTAGTGGCAGCATTCTTTAGGTTCTAGGTCTTAAACTGCATTTTATAAGTCACAGTAAACACAGTAACCATTACATTTGCATTATTTTGTAAACAGCTTACAATATCTCAGCAACCACTCAAGTTACACACATACTGTCAGCAGCATTTTATTAATCTGAGAGCTTTCATATGAGGATAAGGAGTTCTGTCTGTATTGCTTGGTTGTTGAGGTATTTAGAAAAATGTGAAAATTATATCTATTAATATAAATTAATATAATAAAAACAACAGTTAATATCTATTTCCCTGCACTAGACAGAGGTCAAATATTAATGCAGCTGAGATTGCCATTGTGTAAGCTTTAATATGAAATCTTTTAAAACCTTGTATGTAATATGGTTTTGGAATTATTAATGCAAATACGAACAAGCAATATTTCACACCTAGAGGTGTCAGTAGGAGTTAACTGCAGATGTACCTGGAGGCGTCACTCTTATGTAATGAATTAAGAAGGGGAACTGTAAATTGTTGTTTAGATGCTCTTTTGGTCTGTAATTTGTGAGTTCAATATTGTCTCTACTTTTGTGAAGTAGAATCACATATGATTGTTTCTAAAATAAAAGTATGCAAGTTTCTTATGGATCTGTTTATTAAAACAGATACAAGGTATGCAACTGATTCTGCTCTGGTCTGTAGGATCTCTGAAAGTAATGTGTCTGAGATTTTTTTAAGTATTACTAGACTGTGTGTGCATACTACAGATATAGAAGGGCAATAGCATCTGGGCCAGAACTGCATAAATGCTTAGTAACTGAAGTGCAAGTACAACATTTTTTTATGTAATTTGTAAGATAATGGATGCAAGTTATTTGTTTTCTGAAGTTAACGATCTCTATGTAACTTTTTCACAGTCAGCCCAGTAGTTGTGTCTCTTTAAGTGATTTGTTTGGAGTCACAGGGTTAGGCAATGGTGGCTAAGGAAATCAAACCTTGCACCTCTGGACCACATAAAACAGCTTGTTAACAGCTCCTTAATCCTCTAAGCCAACTGCCAGAAACAAGTAATAATTTATAGCTGTAGCTCATGTCATGTTCTATTAGTGTTTTAATATATTTTGTATAATTTTTATTTAACTTTCCATAGCTGAAAGCTGTCCACTTTCATATAGTAACACAAATTTGGATGACAATAATTTTAAATAATTGCAGTAGAAGTGATAAATCTGTGGAAGCAATATGTGAGAAAATAATTTCTCATAAATTTGTAAGCACTTAATTTATTTTGTTGATTGAGTTAACCACAGCAGATTGTTTTTGTGAGGGTCATGAGAAAAAAAAGCTGTATAATCTAGAGATAAATACATGAGTTTATCTTTCTACACAAGTAAAGAAATCAAAACTATAACATACAAAAGCAATGTAAATACAGAGGAAGATTGGGGGGTGCACATATTCATACATTTTGCAGATGTATAGAATCTCACCTCATTCACTACTATGAATAGTTTACTAATGAAATCCATACTCACTCATATTTCTAATGTTACTAAGGTAAAAGAATCTTATTTTTATATCAAGATGTCAAGAATACATGCCCAGTCCTGTGAAATCAAAGTATAAAGCACTGACTGTGATCCACATCACCAGTTAATTAGCAGCATAGGTACTGCTGGAACAGGCAGACAAGAGAGGGGTGATCACAAGTGGGTCGTTGGATGGGGTACATGAGTTTTTTGAGATCTCAGTCAATCTAGATTCTGTTAATAGGGTCTATGTCATAAAACTGAAAACTTACATGAGCGAATAATCAAAAACTCAAAATTGGTATTCACACCCCGCTAAATATATATTCCTACTCCGAGATCGCACTTCAGTGAGGAAAGGGCAAATATTCTGAACTTCACTGTACTGCAATCCCAAAATACCACTTTCGAGTTTTTGATTATTCACTCATGTAAGCGTTCGAGAGTTTGCATTTTCCTCTTTCTAAAGTAGACCCGGTTAATATCTGCTCATAAGGTTATTGTTATGTCTTCACTTTGCTTTCTTTGCGTACCTGCTTGACATCCTGTGTCTGCTCTTATGTTAGCATTGAGAATGTCACCACCCTTTATTCTTTTGCTATAATTGCCCTGGTAGTCTTGAGTGTAGGTTCACTCACATGTAGTTGTCTGGCATGGGATGGCTCTATGGAGACACCGGTGCTCATGTCAGCCATCAGAAGATGGGGATGGTGCCGTCACAAAAATGGACCCTCCTTGTCAAAATGCTGATATGGACAGAAACCAATGATAGCTCTGCCTGTATAACATCACGCCCTAGCCAGCAGCATCCCCTGACCAGCTCCTGCCCTCACTGAGAAATACCCTTAATAGGTTCATAGCTTATCACATGGCTAATTGCCCTTGTGGGCAAATTTAAGCCTAGCCAGTTATCCCATTTGAGACTCAAATGCTGCTGTTTGTGTTTGTAAGGTTAAAACCTTAACCATTGTGCCAACCCCAGTTGAGCAGCAACAGGCATGACAGGAAGAAGAAACAGCTAGAAAAAGAAAAAAAAAAAATGTCGACAAGGCACTACTTAGTAATGCGAAGCCAGTCTGACTTCACAGTGAAGATTGGATTGTTACATCTCTTTACTTAGATTCAGTGCCTGAAACTGTCTGTGGAGTTTTATGTCAAACGTACTACTAATCTGGTGATAACATAGCAATAAGAATTCTCTTTTCATGACACAGGGAACTGCCCTGTTTTGTTTGTTATCAAACAAATCCATTAGGCACAAGTCTTTTCATTTTCAAGTGCTATCAGTGGAAGTGTTTGGTTAAGTGACTTGCTTAGAGTTGTACGATAAGCAGGCAGAACTATGGAATCATATCCAGAACTGCAGATGAATTTTGTCAGTAACTCATACTCTATGATCTATACTACCTCCCCTATGTGGAATGCAACATGCTTTGTTACAATTTCAGAAAAAAATCCCACTTCCATGTTAGCTGTTTGGAACTATCACATACGAAGATATTCTTTGCAAGTACATTCCTTCTGACTTAGCTCTCCTTAAACCACATTTGATGTTTAGGGCTTTTCTGAGTGAGACTATGATGTACTCTATTAGTATTTCTTGCACTCTTTTTTTTTTATAGCAGCTTTCTTCAGAAAACTACACTTTATCAGTTTCTAGTCCCATTCTTAACGAGTATCATTACTCACTGTTTTTAATCATACATTGACTATAGGTAGAACTGCCTTTTCAAAATCTAGTTAGCTCTAACAGTTAGAAGATGCAGTTATTTAACAGAATAATAGGTTCATAGTTGATTACTAAGCTAACTGCCCTTGTGAGACATTTTAAGCCTAGCCAATTATTCTTTGCGAGACTCAAACGCTGCACCTTGGGTTTATATGGCAAGCTTTAGCCATTAAAAACCCCTCCCAACTCTTATATTTTTCCCCATTCCATGGTGGATTATTCAGTCTTGTTATTTGTAACCATGGTTTGTATTGTGTTTGATTGTTTTTGTAAACTGAGCAATCCTTATTTCTGTTAATACCTGCTTACAACGTTACTGCTACTTCTTCACTTAGGTTCATAGATTAGTACTAAGCTAACTGCCCTTGCGAGCCATTTTAAGCCTAGCCAATTATCCCTTGTGAGACTCAAACGCTGCTCCTTGTGTTTGTAAGGCCAACACCTTAACCATTAGGCCATGTTTTTCTTGCATACATGCTTGTCTTTTGTGTCTGCACTTCTGTTAGCATTGACAATATCACCTCTCTTTTGTTAATTCATGGAGACAGTGGCATACTTGGAATGTTCATTCAAAGCGCTCTTTATTGAATGCACAAGATGCCAAAAGAAGACAGACTGTGTGTGTTGGTAAGGTATAGTAAGTTTGGATTTCAGATTTTTTTTGCACATATCTTTTTATTGAAACAAGGTAACATACTAAATTCAAATTGCCAAAACATTCAATTAAATGTAGACAAATACAGCAGTTTACATATTATAAATTATTAGTAACTGCAGATATACATTTATAACATCAACTAACCTTTTATAATAGTAAGTAAATAGTCATATGGTTTTATGAAACAGCATACAAAAATGTCTCAATACAAAAGATCATTTTGATCAATTTACAGTTCAAAAATCAATCTCTTGAATAGGAACGTGTAAAGCTACATAAATGGAAGTAACACAAAGTACATAGAATAGAAAGTTATGTAGAACAGGTATAATTAATTATATCACAACAGACAACATAGTGTTTGTTTGTGTCTTTCGGCTTTTCCTGGTTAGGGGTCGCCACAGCGGAACTCCGGTCCGCTAATGATTAGCAGTAGAGTTTTACATGCTGGCCCTAATGCACAACCTTCAACAAAGGAACGCCCGTTCATGCATGTCGCCACACAGAAGATGCTCTAACTGAGAATCGAACGGGCAACGTCTAACTGTGAGGCGACAACTCTACCACAGCACCAGTAACATATAGAAATACAGTCTTAATATGATATGGTATGACAAGATGTGAAGCAAAGCAAATATTTGCGTCATAGATGTTTGGATGTAACAGTTTACTATAGAATAAATCCCATACTCCTAATGGGATCTACTATAACTGGCATGAAACATATAAGATTTCTATGTACAATGCTTATTGTGTTATATGCATGTATTTGTGAACAGACAGGACAGGTAGACACTTCCATACATATAAATACCCTTTCATCTACGAAACTAAATCATGACCCATATCCCTTTACAATAAGCAGCACTAGCACATTTCATTTTGATACAAGGTTCTGGCTGGGTGCCCACTTATTAAAAAAAACACCCTTTCTCTGGGCTATAAGTTGTTCAGCTTTATACTTTCCTTCAATATCTGCCAACATTCAGGGTTTGGGATTTTAATGCTGAAATTTTCAGATGTACCGAAAGTTTTTGTATTAATGGTGGGATGTGTATATGTGAGTATGTGTGGGTTATGGTTATATTAATGAGATGCATTTAGCAACGTGCATCTGTGTTGCTATATATTATATGTGTCTGAGGGTCTATGTTTAACCATTGAATGATATTTACATTGAATGACTAAACATTGACCGCTACCATCGAATGTTCATTTAGTGAATGTTCACTTTTTTAGCAGGGAAAGTAATTAGTTAACCAACACTTTTTCCATCCCAAAAAACAGCATTTCTAACCTACCCAGGTAGGGGGCTTCACCCCCCCAACTATATATATACCAACTCTGAGACCACACTACAGTGGGGAATAGGACAAACGGGATTGTGTTGGCCATATAGCTACTTTCCCATTTGCTGAATGAACTTTTGATGGTTAGGGTCTGATGTTTAACCTTTCAATATAAATATTATTCATGGTTAAATATGCACCTGTGTGTGTTATATAGCGGTAGTCTTAAAGAATGTTGTTTTCTAAGGGTATGGTGTAGGGTCGGGGTTAGGGTTAGGGATGCCATTAATTTGTAAGGTGATGCAAGTGATAAAGTTTAGAAAAACCCTTTCCACAACACTACAGTATTCAGACAAAGTGTGTCTGAATTTACTGATAAGGGTTTGTTTAATCAATTGTAAAATGAAACTATTTTAATTTTTTGATTGGTTGTATATTTGATGTTTTATATTTTTTGGTGAGTACATTTTTTAAATGCTGACATCGATCACCTGTATTTCAATGCTTGCCCATTTTGATATACCGATATATATTATTTTAGAGACTTCTTTTGAACAACCTTTGCATTATCAAGTTTTTTACTTTAGGCTGTATTGTTAGCATGATAAAAGGCTTTATGCTTCATGCAGATGTACTGATTCTAGAAATTATTAGTCACTCAAACATTCCTCTCAACTGTACATATTTTTGCAGAATGCCTAGATTTTTGCCTCATATTTTTTGGTCTGTTTTTCATAAACTTGTGGTTTATTGGCAAATCATGGAGGGTTGAAGTCAGAAAATAAAGACAGACATTTTGAGTTTCAGACTTCATACCTTTCAGGAAATTCATGCTAATGCAAAACCTGTTATTCTATCAACTTTCTAAGCTTGTAAGAGCAATATTTAAAAAATGTTCCTATTTTTGAGCCTTTGACCCCCATTTTTTATGGCTTTGTCCAGATTTCTTGCTTTAAGAGGTTGAGAGGTATACACTCAAGTACACAGTTCTAGAAAGGGAATGGAGAAGAAAAAAGCAATATCAAATGTGAACTGACAAATTTCTCAAAAACATATACACACACAGACAGAAAGACAGATACACACACACACACACATACACACACACACACACACACACACACACACACACACACACACACACACACACACACACTCTCTCTCTCTCTCTCTCTCTCTCACTCTCACTCTCTCTCTGCTTTATTTTGCTACATCTCAGAGTTAGAATAAATAAATTTGGGGTGAAGCAATATTCTAATTTTTACATTTTGTGATTCTGTATAATATATTTTTCTGAATCAGTACAAGATATTCTTTGTGACTCTTGAGTGACTGAGTTCTGTCCTCCAATTAGACCTGCCTGATGGCTCTACTAGCTTTACATAATTGATCCATTTGTTCAATTACAGGAGAGGGCCAGGCATTCTTGAGAGGGGGGGGGGAGAGTTCTATGAGTCATCTGTTCCTGCCCAGGGTGCCTCATCAGCCCACTTGTTCCCCCTATGGTGAGAGCTACATGGTTTCTAGGTCTGGTGTGGTGGTCTACCCTCTTCTTGGGAGCATTCTCACCCTTGCAGCAGCTCTTCAAGCTACACAACTGTCAGCCTCCGAGAGTGTTCCTCTGCATACAACATTGGTAATGTGCATGTGCGCACTGACAACACATGCTCACAGGGTCATATTCCTTCAGAACTGTCAGCCTCCGAGAGTGTTCCTCTGCATACAACATTGGTAATGTGCATGTGCGCACTGACAACACATGCTCACAGGGTCATATTCCTTCAAAACTGTCAGCCTCCGAGAGTGTTCCTCTGCGTACAACATTCTAGTTTTTATATCGGTAAGACCGAAAGGCACTTCAATAAGCGAATCTATGCCAATTTATAGTGTATAAAAAAGAGGGATGAAAAAATGCATTGTATAGACATATAAAAAAATGGGGCGTAGAACAACAATTTAAATTTGCTATTTTGGATACTGTTAAGACTGACCCAAGGGGGGGGGGACATTAAAGGATTATTGTCATATAAAGAGGTTTGGTGGCAACTATTCACAGATGCTTCCAACCCCCCCAGGTTTAAATGACTTTATTTCTATTAAACCGTTGCTCAGGTTGCATGAATAATAGAACTACATGTGGTAGGATATCAATATTTTAATATAGGGATTTATTATATTCATATTTGAATGGTTATATTGATTATGTATTCATGTGGATGGTTTTATTTTAAGGTTATACTGTGCCTTTAAATGGAGCCTAAGAATTGGCACCAAAAATGTTATTTAAATGGTAACAATTTATACTGAAATAACAGTTCTGAAGAAGCCCGTATTTAATGGGTGAAAGCGCTTAACTTGGAATTGTTTCTGTTTTATTAAAATCTTTGGATTGCTTTTACTCTGGTTCGCTCAATTTTTTGAATTTTGGTGGACTTTTGGTTGGCATCCCAAGACCGTTTAGCATCTGGCAAGTATTGTTTTGTTCATCATTGTTCAGTTGTACTAGTATTCGCCATACTTTTATACCTGCATACAACATTGGTAATGTGCATGGGCACACTGACAACACATGCTCACAGGGTCATATTCCTTCAGAAATGTCAGCCTCCGAGAGTGTTCCTCTTCATACAACATTGGTAATGTGCATGTGCGCACTGACAACACATGTTCACAGGGTCATATTCCTTAGCTGTACTGCTCAATTTGCTCCTGCTAGTTATTACCTAAGTGGTGAGTCAGACCTGCGTCATAATTAGAGCTTTATACATTTATGCCACAGATCTCCTCATAGCTTCATATGTAGTTACTAGGCATGTGGTCTAGGAGACTGTGAAGGAGTCTAGTCCAGTTTCCCAGTTGCCCCAAAGTACTGTCTGGTTAGGGGATGTGCTCACGGTCATACAGCATGCACAAGAAGGCTGAAGGAGTCAAACTCTGTACCACAGAAAATAGCTTATGAACAGCTCATAGCCTTAATCATTTGCAATAACTGCCAGATATTTGTGACCCCCCCATTTTCTGTCTGTATATTGCCCTCTTGCCTCCAGGGTTTAACATGTTCTGACCCTTCACTACCTCCTGCTGCAACAATACAGCAACCACAGAAGACATACCCCTTCGACCCCCACTCTTGTCATACAGTGAACATGATTATAACTTGAAATGCATCCTCAACTGGCCAGTCAAGTATGGCAACAATAATTTTTCACTGTTTCATAAAATAACATAACCGCTTTGGATTTTCTGAGACCTTCTCCACCTCAGATGCATTCATGTCATTTAAACGTAAGTGAAAAGCTTTGCTGTTTGCAGCATTATTCAAAAAGAGTGTACCTTAAACACAGTAAGTGACCCTCTGAATCTTGACGGCGGGTTAACAGATGGATTTCTTTAAAATATAAAACATGCTGTAAATGTTAATTTATTGACCATTAACACTAGAAAATTCATTAAGCAGCATAATGCATTTTGACCTTTTTCCATGTATACTCAGTTAGAATAATTAAAAAAAAGAAACCAGCAACCAGCAGGCAATGTTTAATTATCAGTCTCAGAGCTTTTTGGTTTTATAGCTTCTGCATCAGCATTTCTCCCTGCCTAATATTACTGGAACACACAGGCTGCTTAATAGCTGAGATTTAACACAGAGCAATTTCAATGTCCTCTTCCATAAAGTTCAACCGACTCATTTTAACAAGGCAAATTGTTTTGAACTTAAAAGAAGAAAGGAAAATGAGTGCTTGTATTTAAATAGATTAAATCACTCTTCTGAAATAAAACTATTTAAGTGGCATAAAATTCCTACACAAATTTACAGCGGTGTGGGTGCAGACTGTATTAGAAGTAAAAACCTTCTAATGGAGACAGACAGCCTACTTTCAGCTCCATTTTTGTTACTACCACACAAACTGTACTGAAGGATGCAGTAAATGCAGTTTCAACCTATCACCATAGAACAAGCTTCACACAGGTAAATAATGGATTTTTCTAATGCATATTTTATGCATTTAATGTCAAAGTGTAGAACAATAACATTATCTGAATTCTTCAACATCGCCGATGTAAGAAGTTTAACAAAATTATGCTGAGAATAAAATAGGATAAAACCTTCTCCCATGGCATAGAAGGATGAAGCTCTGACTGTGATGTAGATTACTTGTGTATAATTAATGGCACAGGAGCTAGAGAGTATTGCCCAGAGAGGAAAAGTGTGACTAGCCACTGCTGGCTTGCCAAGTTTGCAGGCAGAGGGGTATCCCTGACTTGCCCAGGAAGATTACTAGTTCTTATAGCCGTGGAGCATGAGCCTCCAGAAAGCATGATGACAAGAGGTTTTGGCATCAACCAGCAGAAGGAATAGCATGTAGGCAGATACATGCAAATTCTTTCAGGTAGGCAGCAGTTATGGAGCACAAGGTATTTGTTGCCAGGGTTAGGAGATCCAGATAGAAAGAAAGACAGACATCTGCTGGGTCCTGCAGACTTCCTTTGACATACCAAAAAAAATAATTTTATAAGCCAATTAAATCGAGTGTTTTCTGTAGGAAAGGGGCAGAAACATCTACCCTTCAGCAAGGAAACTATGCTTACTCCTCTCAGCTTCACTGCAATCAGCAACATTTGTGCTGCAGCATCTTGGGGCAAAAGATGATTTCCCAGTTATGATGGTCTCAGTATGAACAGGATATTTCTCAGTTAAACCTTGTCTGTTTTGTTAAACTGATCAGAGTTTGCTTGGTGAATATTACTACTGCTTATTGCTAGATCACCTGATAGGAGGCAAAATGCTGTTGCTGAAAGTGTAAACTACAATTACTAGTAAGAGAAACATGGAATGAATGCTCAGTAAATGTTGCTGTCATTTGATTTTATTAACAGTGCATAACCATACCTTGCTGATTTTATTGTTGTGTCTTGCATACATATTTGGTTTATCTCGTTTTGTCAGTTTTTACTAGTGCATACAATTGATTTTGAACCAGTCTGCTTTCAGAGATGCATTTCCATTTATACAAATATGTTCACAGGTAAAAACTAGTCATGGGGTCCAACTGACCATTATGGACCTTTGCCTAGTTTTATGATTGTTTCAGAGCCCTATCATACAGTAGGCAAATAGAAGTTGAAGCTGGGGGAATCAAACTCTGGACTATAGGAAGCAACTTGAAAACAGCTTATAACCTTAACCCTCTACACTAACCACCATAAGAATTTTTTATTCACATAAATACTTTTAAGAGGTGAGGATGGTCAGCTGTGGCTTTATTACTAGTGTGTGGAATGATGCTTGTGGCATGAATGTGACATGAAGGAAAGTGACTGAGAGTAGGTGGAGTGCTGAACAAGATGATGAAAGCACCACAGAGGAATCAAACTTTTTATTTTATTTTATTTCAGGGGTAAGTGCAAACGTAATTCATCCTAGCATAAATTATGCAGTTGAGTTTTCTGCATTTGGGGAAATCACATGGATAATCCCAACAGAAGTGTAATGGAATAATATCACCCTGGCAGATAATTCTGGCTGTTTTTGCCCAAAATGCATTTGGATTACTTTGTATTACTGCCCCTTGCACTGCTGTCTAATACTGGCTAAGTGGTCATCATCAGTGCCCTGTGTGTGTGTGTGTGTGTGTGTGTGTGTGTGTGTGTGTGTGTGTGTGTGTGTGTGTGTTCTTATTGTCTTGTTTAGCGGTGGTGGTGTGGGAAGGGCTTTTTTAAGGTTTAGATGTACATTAGGGTTACAGGCCAGGGCAGGGTTAGGGTTAACACATATTATTAAGGTGGAGCCGGGGTGGGTGAAGTAATGCATGTTAACCCTAACATGCATCTTAACTTTAAAAAATCCCTTCCTGTATCAGCACCACTATCCAGACAAATATGAGCTTAACATGGCCAGATTTTGCGAAGTGCATCAGAAAAAAAAATGTGTTTCCTTTTTCAATGTACTGAGTATTGATGCATTGTTTGTACAGTATAATGAATCTTCAGCTTGTCATGGTGCATGTTTTTTATGTTGACCAAGTGACATGTCGACCATTCATTTTATTTATATAATATATATATATATATATATATATATATATATATATATATATATATATATATATATATATTCCAATCTCTCTCTCTCTCTCTCTCTCTCTCTATATATATATATATATATATAAAAAATATGTGTGTGTGTGTGTGTGTGTGTGTGTGTGTGTGTGTGTGTGTGCGCGCGCATGGGTATACTTAAAATAGTCTAAATATCCAATTGTTGAGGCTACTTAGGTCAACACACAAAAAAAATTGAATAAAATAATGACACTCAGCTATTCATGCTCCAAAACATAACCACAGAGCATGCAACAATAAAACAATATATTTTTTTGCGGGGGGGGGGGGGTTGCCCCCTTGCACTGCCAATGTGGGGAATCTGGGCACACCGCACTCTCTGCTAATTATATATTCTAACTCCAAGATTGCACAGTACTGGTGAAAAATCATATTCCACGGCCCAAGTAGTTACCTTGCACTGTTGTTGATCAATCGTTTTATCAACCAAAGTGTGTTGACAAAACAGATGTCAGCTTTTAAAAAAGTCAACTTAATCTATGTCTCTACATGTGTGTGTGTGTGTGTGTGTGTGTGTGTGTGTGTGTGTGTGTGTGTGTGTGTGTGTGTGTGTATGTGTGTGTGTGTGTTCCCAGAAGTGTGGTGAATGTTCGAATTATGTCGAATTTGAACATTCGCCACTAGGAGTTTGACTTTATTTGTGTTCAACATTATAAATTTCACGTTTTTGTTTCGAATTAGTAGGAATTCGCCATTGTTTAATTCAGTGAAATAATAGTAAACCGATGCAAAACACATCAGATAATGACAAATGAAAGAGGAAATAAGCTATATATACCACTCTGAAACCTGCCCCATACCTCCTGTAACTTGTAACCCTTGTAGAGGACTGGAGTTCATTCCTTAGTGTGCATTTTTTTTTCACTTTCTACACCACTAAACTCTCTAAATCCTTGGCCTTTTAATCTTCTGGAAAGTTGCCATTTTAGGACCTTTCCTTAGCTGTACAACAACCTCTTAGTGCAAGAAATCTGGGCAAAGTCCAACATAACAGGTGGACAGTAGTCCAAAATAGGGACAACTTTTAAATATTGCTCTTTTAATCTTAGACATTATCCTAGAATAACATGGTTTTTGTTAAGGTACATTTTCTGAAGGATTTGAATTCTGAAGCTCAGATGTATGTAATTATTTAGTGACTTCAGTCCTGAGATTATTCCAGTGATATGGCAGAAAACCACAAATTTTATGAGCAAAAGACCAAAAACAGGAGGCAAAAATCTGGACAGTGGAGAGGTATGCTTGACATGCCATATGGTTGATAATTTGCATTTTCATTGCAGATAGTAATGTTTTGCTCTGTGTCATTTGGTGGTGAACAGCCTCCTATCATGAGCCACCTAAATGCTGATGCATTATCCCCCTAAATCAAGACCACATTGAAACATACCAGGAAGAAACCTCCAGTATTAGAAAACATAAAGCAAAATATGAATTTAATGTTGCCACAGTTCCCTAAGAAAACTACAAATCATTTTTCAGCTATGTCAGAAAATTAAGGAATAATGTCTGACAATTTTCTGAGCTCATCCATAATTTTATGCACTCTGATCCCAAAGATACTAGCAGACAAATGTAGTGCTAACTTTACCCCACCTACCTACATTGTTGCCTTCCCTATCCTTGGAAATGTAGTTTGCCCTGAAATTACATTGGAACAAGTCTTAGAGTCTCTGACAAAGGCTAAAAATAACACTTTCATGGGACAGACAGCATACAAGGTAGCATTTTCATCAGTGCCTAGTATTCTCTGAATCTCTACTTAAATTATTCCACCGCAACCTCTCCAGAGGATTTGTGCCTGATGCCTACAGAAGAGCCACTGTTACTCCCCTACACAAGTGTGGCCCCTCTATAGACCCATTTGATTATAGGACCATCAGCCTTACCAGCCTTATATGCAAAATACATGGAACAACATATCACATCAGAAATTATTTATGCAGACATAGACAACTGAACTAAAAAAAAACCCACACAGTTTTGTTTTATGAGGGGCAGGTCCTGCCTTCTATTTATTTTATTTATTTATTTCCAGTTTGATGACCAGGGAGGTCCACTGGGCTCAAAAAGCCCTTTTCAGTGGAGGCCCAGGGAGAAAAGCTCCATAATACAAAGTACAAGCTACATAATACAAAATACAATACATAGTTGCAAAGGTGGGCAGCCATGGTCGTGCAGCAGTTAGCATTGTCACTGCACAGCAAGAGGTTCTCTGGTTCAATCCTCGGCTGAGGTGCCTTCTGTGTGGAGTCTGCGTGTCCTCCATGTGGTCGTGTGGGTTTCTTTTGGGTGCTCTGGTTTCCTCCTAAAGACATGCTGTAGGTGGATTGGACACACTAAATTGACCCTAGGCATGAGTGCATGCGTTTGTTTGCCTTCCATGGAAGGTTGGGTGCCACGCTGGCAACTTGACACCGTAAAAACTCTACTGCCAATCATTAGTGGACAGGTGATCCACCGTGGTGACCCCTGACCTGGAAAAGCCAAAAGAAGAAGTTGCAAAGGTACCAATAAAACAACTCATAGCTATTAAATAGCAAAACTAAGCAAAGTTGAACTGCAACATAGACAAAAATATATAATACATATTTACATGTTTACTGGTTGAGAACAATAGTACAGAATTAAATTTGTACAGAGGTTAGAAACGTCTAAGAGTGTTATAAAAGTAATGTTAAAATAGGGTTAATCCCTGGTGGGTATGAAAGAATATGAAAGAATAAAACCTTATGTGTAATGAATGTATTCATGTATTAACCTAGTAAGTTTCTTTATGAAGGTTACAGAGGCTGTGGACAGTGATCATTCTATGCACACTGGCTATCTTGATCTGGCCAAGGCTTTTGCAATATTCCCCACACTAGAATTAATGAAAATTTGGATAAACTTAAAGTAAACCCCAATGTTGTCTGCTGGATTACAAACTGGCTATCCAATAGATCCCATGATGTAAATGTCACTAGTACACTGAATGTAAAAATGTAACAATTTGTGTGCTACAGGGATCCATCCCAGGCCCTCTCCTGTTTGTCATTTATTCTGTAGACATTCAAGCCAACATCTCTGAAGTGTGGTTGACCAAGTCTGATGATGACTGCAAACTGGATACTATTATCCACTCATCCACTGATAGTAAACAGCATTAGAATGGTTGGAATGAGCATATACTTGGTGTACTAAAAATGGTCTAAAGTTAAATGCAAAAAAGTATTCAGCAAAAAAAGCTCCTCCTGCTGCATATGTTATAAATAGTACTCCTCTTTAGATGAAGCAGGTAACAAGAAATCTGCGTACCTATATGGATAACTCTCTCTCTCATTTAATCATCTTGTTTTCACTATAGTTAGGAAACTATCTATCTGGCCAGGTTAATTACCAAGGGAAGATATTTAAGAGCCAGAGAAGTCATACTGCCCCTGCATTCTGCCCTTATCCGATGCATCATTGAATATAATACCCCCTTTGGTATGTACAATTCAAAGCATATCACTCAGCTGGAAAGACCCTAAAAATTTCTAACCAAGAAAATTAGTCATTAATTCCTTAAACTATTCCAAAAGTTTAGCATAACTCTCCTTACAATCAATAGCCTATTGGCTGCTGTGAGGTAAACTGTAGCATTCTGAACCACGAAAAACACAGGTTGATTTGTAAAAGCTCTTGGATCTTTTTTTTCTGGTTTACAGATCTGTTTTACAGATAGATTGCCATCCTGGTCTTTGTTTAATTAATTCTATAGAAGACTGATCAAAACATATTCTTGGCCATTTTGGTTCACATATTGATATGATATACCGTGGATAACAAACTGTACTGTCTGATTTGTCTGCCTTCTTACATCAGATTGAATTTTCTGGAAGTAAACTACTGAATTTTCTGTAAGAAGCTATTTTGTTCTTTAGCTGAGTCAGTACTGTTAAATGTAGAGGTCATGGCACTTGTAGTCTGCCTTGGTGGGAGCTTAGCTGATTTGTCAAAGCTCTTAGATCATTTTTTGTCTGGTTTTACAGATATGTTTTACAAACAGGTTGCTATCCCGGTCTTATAGGGTAATAGGTTCCTAGAAGATTACTAGACTAACAGCTCAAGAGCCCTTAGAAGCCTGGTCTGTTTTACCCAGATTTTATCCAATTTTCTATCCTAGGGGAATGATAACAAGGGTCAATAAGCAGGGTTTTGACAATTTTTACAGACAGCCCACTGTCCATAAGGGACATTGGCACCACCCCACGAGTGAATTTCTTGTTTCTCATTCATTGGTCCAGATTGCTCTTGAAGACGGTCAGGGAAAGGCTCTGCTTCATGTGAATAGGAAGAATATTCTAGAGGAGAAACAATCCCTGAGACACATATCTGTCTCCCCAGCATGATCTATACATGTCAGAAATCAGGTTTATATCTTTGGAGTGGATAACCCTCATGCAGTAAGTTTTGTGAAAATGCAACATTTCCATCAGGGCTGGGTCAGAGACTGCCTTGTAGGTCAGGCATAGATCACCTCTCATTAATCGGTAGGAAACTGAATACAGTGATAGGGCTTTTAATCAGTCCACATATGACATGTTGGTTATACCCTGTATTTTTTTGATGAGAAACCTATGAGGATGCTCCAACTGCTGCAGGTGCCTGGCGAGGTATATGCCAAAGGGTGCACTGTACTCAATTATTGGTCTGATGAGGGCTGAGTTTAGAGGTACCATAACACCCTTAGATTTGGATTTCATGCCCTTACTTATAAGCTGAGCCACATAGAAGGATTTCCTCACCAACATGGACAAAGTTCTGATTACTATCTATCTATCTGAGTACCCAGATCTCTCACCACTGGGTTCACTCTTAGGAGGTGCTATCAATATTGTAATTTGCAGGAGTATTTTACTTCCCAAAGGATATTATTAGGCACTTCTTTGCATTTAGGTTGAGGTCATAGATCTGATCCCAGTCATTAATCTGTGTCAGACCATTCTGTAGGATATCAACATCACTTGGGGAGTGAATGATTGTCCCAAGCTCGCAGTCATCAGCAAACTTGTTCAACCAAAGCCTATCTACATTTGCCTTGACATTTGAGTAGTATACCCCAAAAAGGAGAGAACCCAGTACTGAGCCTTGTGGTACAGCACTGGTGACTGGCCTCTTGCTGGATGTGGATTTCCTACTCTAACAATGTGTTCTATTCATGAGCCACTTGGCTATCCATCTGGTGACATAAATGTTTATGCACAGTTTTGTGAGTTTATCTATAATACACAAGTGGGGTACTGTGTCAAATGCCTTGTCTAGGTCAAGGTAGGTGGTATGCATTGTCTTACCCTCATCCACGGCCTTAGTGACCTTCTCAAAGAAATCTACCAGACTGAGCAGGCAGGACCTGCTCCTGACAAAGCCGAACAGGGTTGGATCTGCAGTCTGTTGATTTCCTAAGTTATTGTTAATCAGGTCCATGAATCAGTCTCCAGAGCCATGGACAAGGGTAAGGTGGCCCACACAGCCTTTCTGGACCTCGTCAAGGCCTTCGACACCATCCCCCACTCTGGAATCATAGATAAACTTACTAAGCTAGGCATTAATCCCTACATCATTTGATGGGTTGCCAACTGGCTTGCTGACAGAACCCACATGTAAAAGTAGCCGACTCCAAGTCCAGCTCTAGACAAGCGACAAGTGGAGTACCTCAGGGTTCAGTCCTGTGACCGCTTTTGTTTGGCATCTACTTCTCTGAAGTACAGGCCAACACTAAGGGACTCTGGCTAAGAAAGTTTGCAGATGACTGCAAAATGGGAGCCATTATTGAATCCCCAAATGATGAATGATGTGGATATTCTACAAAAGGGCCTTACAGAAACAGATGCTTGGTGCCAGAGCCATGGGCTCAAGTTCAATGCCAAGAAATGTATAGTTATCCCCTTTGGGAAAAAACATGTACCCGTGAATTACTACATAGGTGGCAGTACACTAAACACCAAAAGTGTGATAAGAGACTTAGGGACACAGGTGGACAGTGGTCTCACCTTCAATAACCACATTGCCACAATGGTCAGGAAATTCTTCTATGTGGCACACCTCATCACTAAGGGTGTTTCATCTAGAAAAAAGGAGGTCATTTTCCCATTGTACTCATCCCTCATTAGACCCATTATAGCATACAATGCCCCATTTGGTATGTACCTCTCAAGACAGCTGCAACAACTGCAAAGGTCACAGAAATACCTCACTAAAAGAATCACAGGCCTAAAGAGAATGCCCTATGCTGACTGTTTAAAAAAATTCCACCTATACTCTGTCGCATATCGTCTTCTCAGAGGCGATCTCTGCTTGACATACAAGGCCATGTCAAACCCAGAGCTGTTGGACATGCTACACTTAAAGAAATCCCAATCCATCAGAGACACACACTCCAGGGTTCTAAACCTTGTCATCACAATGAACAAAACATGCTGGAGGGGTAGTTTCCTGACCCAGAGACTCCCCAGACTCTGGAACAGACTGCCCATACATGTCAAGCAGAGCGCCTCTTTGGTCCTCTTCAAAAGTAACCTTGATGATTGGATGGGAGATAGGAAATTCACCCCGGGGATGGCGTCAGTCACGCTGCTAGACAGGGGTCCAGGGAAGTAAATACTGTGGGAAGAATTAGCCAGGGAATTGTTATGGCTAGGCTTGTATAGGCCCTAGGGCCGATAGCCTAGTACCAACCTATGAACCTATGAACCTATGATTATCCATTCCATAGCCTTGCATATGAGGATAGTCAGACTTATGGGTTGGTAGATTCCTAGGTCTGTTGATAGTCCTCCCTTGTGCAAAGGGATGACTGTTGCTGTCCTCCACTCTACTAGGACAAAACCTGTCTAGAGACTGTGGTTAAGTAGAAATCTGAGTGGGTCTGCTAGGCCATGCTTAAGCTATTTAATAGACACCCTGGGATTCTGTCAGGGCCCATTGATGCTGTGTTTCTAGCTTTAGAGAGAGAGCAGTGATGACCTGCTCTTTTGTGATAACAGGCAAAGGAATGGTAGGGGGTATTTCATGGGGAGTGACTGGAGGTGATGAGAGGGGTGAAATTTGAGATGAATTTATCAGCCAGCAGGTTTACTATTTCTTCTGATTGAGTATAGATAGTGGCATCTACAGTCAACTCAGCACATTGTTGAGTGTTTCCCTTAAGATTTTGAACATAATTAAAAAATGCTTTGTGGGTATCCTTTGCTTGGCAGGCTATTTCAGTCTTGTATTTAACTTTTGAATACTTGACTAGTTCCCCCATTTGCCTGTTGAGATTAATGAGGGATTTTTTTCTGTGTTGTGCACTCTCCAAATTACTTCTAGAGAGTAATTTCTTCCTTCTGTTGTATAGTCATGGGTTGACCAGGGGGGCTTTTTTCCCCGGCTAGACCGGGGTTTTGTTTGGTCAGGTACTGCCATTTCTATGCACTTGTTTAAGTGGTTGTACAGGACATACATGTATACTTTTCCATAGGACTCCATGTTTTTAGGGTTAGGGGGCACTTTAAAATTACCTATGCTATCACTTAATAGAAGGTAAGTTGCCTTGGAAAAATTCTTTAGAATTTTAGGGTTTGATGGCAGTTCTACCATTGCATTTATTTCAAAGGAGACCAAATTATGATTTAATCTTACTAATGGGGGCATTACTATGGGGAGGGGCTGCAAAGCTCCCCATGTTCATGAGTGCTATGTCAAGGATATTTGAGCCCCTACTGGGAGCGCAGACTAGCTGTTCCATAGCATTTGCATTGACAAGGTCTAGGAATCTCTGAGCCTGCGTGTTAGTAGTCATGTATGTTTGTCAGTTCATGGAGGGGTAGTTAAAATCACCCAAGAGTTGTGTGTTGATTTGAATGGTAATTGATTCTAGTAACTTCAGATATACAGAGTGTTTTTCTTGGTTAATTGTTGGGGACCTGTAGCTATTGATAATATGGTGGGGGGATTTCATCAATGGTCACGTGGACATGGAGTAGTTCAAACAAGTTATACTGACTGACCAATCTAGAAGTGTGAATGTTTTTTATGTAAATAGAAACACCTCTTCCTTTTGTTTTTTTGTTTTTCCTTTCAGAAGGTGGTCTGAATGTGTGATAGGCATTGTAGCTTGGGTCTATATCAGAACATCGAAGTATTAAAACTTTGAATGTTCTGATATCGAACACTATTCAGCGAATGCTAAGAATAGTGAAGCTGCAGGACAGCGAATTCTTTCCTCGGGAAAGAATTTGGTTGGCTGTTTCTGCGGCTTCGCTATTCTTAGCACTGTGGTGGAAAGTTAAGGGTTGGGTTCAGGTAAGTGTGCGACTGTTTGTATGTTAGGGTTAGGGGCGGGTTAAGTGAGTTAGTGTTAGGGCATGGATTAGGCGTGCGTGTGATAGTGACAGACTTTAGGGTTAGGGGCGGTTTAAGTGAGTTAGGGTTAGGGCGCAGGTTAGGTGAATGTGTGATAGTGACAGACCTTAGGGTTACGGTTTGAGTTAAGGTAAGTGGGTAGATAGCAGTGTATGTTTAGTTTAGTGTAGCGTTAGATGTAGGAATTTAAGTGTATGTGTGTGGTTGCTGTTTGTTTGATGTGCTTGTGTTGTGTGTATGTGTTTCGGAGCAGCAAATTTTTTCCATGGGAAAAAATTTGCTGTTCTGAATGTTCAATATTTTAATGTTTAGATGTTTTGGGGCCGATGAAATAGCGCTCGCTATTTTCATCTTTCGATAACGTGACATAAACGCTTGTAACTTTGCACTGCTGGGGGTCTTTCCAGAACCTTGAACCACATTTCTGTAACTGCACAGATGTCAGCATTCTTCAGGGCAAGGAGAGCTTCAAGGGAGTGCAGCTTCTTGTTAATGCTCTTAGCATTAAGCAAAGTGCCTTCAGCTCAGCATTAGAAAAAATTGTTATGTAGGTAGGTCTGTTGGTTTGTCATTACCTAAAAAAGACACATGGAGGTGGCTAATGCCTTGGCCAGTATTCAACAGCCTAGTAGCAACAGGTGCAGATCATCTCTGGGAAAGCAGCATGTTCTGATTTTAGAGCTCAAGTGCAGGGAAACCACACAATCTAGATACTACAGTCCTGTAAAAATAGAAGATACAATGTTATTAAGTACTACAGCAGCAGTGAAACAGTTCAGCTTTGAAACTCTATTAAAGTGCAAGAAATGTAACAATTAATTCAGGATTCTTACGAATTACATTAAAAATAATCATCGGCTGAGCAAAATGATGTTGTTGTGTCTTTGGTTTATCCTGGTTAGGGGTCGCCACAGCGGAACTCCGGTCCGCTAATGTTTGGTAGTGGATTTGTATGTGCCGAGTTACCAGTCTTGACGCACAACCTTCAATGAAGGCACGCCCATTCATGCATGCCTTCACACAGAAGACGCTCTAGCTGAGAATCGAATGGGACAATGTCTTGCTGTGAGGTGACAACGCTACCGCAGCACCACTACCACAGGTTAGGAAAGAAAAATTATACTTATTTTCATTCTTTTAGCAGCAGGTGGCTTTTGATGCATCTCATTGTCTGTATCTCTCAGTCAAAGTAGTCAAACCAAGAGCAGCTCTCAGGAATTGAGCTCCATTGCCTACTGTGACTCCGAGCAAGTCACTTAACTGGACATTATTCACAGGCTGCTTGTGAAAAGGGACACTTTTGTCTATTTGGCTTACCTGGTTAATAAACAGATTAAAAGTAGCCTGCACTGATCTTACCACAGATGCAAACACTGGCAGATATGAGAAATAAATCAATGGAAATGAGTAGTCAGTTCTGCATCTTGAACAACATTTTATCAAATTGGAATTCAAAGCTAACAGATGAAATTTGAGAATCAGTGATATACTGCTAGGTGAAGAAAGGTTTGTCTGCATTTCATGAAATCTAAGATGTACAGTGCACTGTTTGTTTCTAAAGCAGTCATTTGGGACTGATAAGACATATAGGTTGTCACTGTATGTGGCAGATTGGGCACATGGTCAAATATGACTAATTCTGGATCAATTTGTTATTTGGAACAAAGTCCGCCAGGTCATTTTTGAGTTTTATCAGCCTGGTAACAGCAGAAAGAAGTTCAGTAATGATGGATAACGAATAAAGGATTCTGGTTTCAGGTGTTATTAAAGAGTTTAAGAGTATATGTTAAAGTATGTATTTTCATTTCCAGCAGTGGTGAAAGCATTTATGTATCAGAAATGCAACTATTTACCTCGGCTCAGTTTGTGATAGATTGTAAAGGCTGACATCTAATATGAACTACATAAGCAAGGAATCAATGGCTTTTGATCCTATGAAAGATATTGATGGTTGAACTGGGAGAGGACTGGGAGTGAATATCTGAACAAGGAGTAGTTGACATGGTCTTGGCCTGCTTCTTGACTGATAGATGAAATGAAAGACTTTGTATGGCTACCTGAGGGGATCTTACTAGTTCATTGATAATTACTGGTAAAATGTTGTCTTGTTGAAGACAGTCACTGCAGTATTACAAAGAACGGTAACGGTAAGGAACTGTTGCATATACTCAATTGCTTCAAACTGGTTGTTAATTGAAATGTTACTTTATCTGTAAATAATTGAAGATGTTTTAAGTCAATGTTCTAAGAGGAGAATGTTAATTTTTAATATGCTGCAGAATATGTTACAGTTATTTTTATTTTATTATACATATTATGAGTGTATTTAAAGTGTCTACATTTAATGCTTGTTTCATTCAGTGTACTAGCACTCTTCAAGAAAAATCTTGATGATTGGATGGGAAATAGGAAATTCACCCTGGGGATCACCTCTGGGGCTCTGGCTGCAGCGGCACAGGAAAATAATTTTCTTGGGTGGTGAAAGTCAGGGTACCTTTTTTGGCTAGGCTTATATAGGCCCTAGGGCCAATAGCCTAGTACCTACCTATGAACCTATGAAACTATAAGTTTACCAGTAAGTGGATTATAAATTGCATGTTGGCTGGTATTGATGCAATAATCTGAGTATTACACTGGTGTATATTATGCGTGATATTCCTAGTCTCGTAATTCACAGAAGAGCAAAGGCAATTGCCGAACAGTGGTTCTATGCCTATATACAAATCAACAAAGCATAAGCAATCAGCGCTGATTAGTGCAAAATGAGGACCTGGACAGAAATGGCCACAGCAGTTCCACATATTCTAATCATCTTAAATTGGGTTCCATTACATTAGTCAAGTGCAGAGGAAGCTGCATGCACATTGAGTCCGTTACACTTGCACCTGTGAGGGAGATACATACTTGCCTGTATGGTGTGATTCAAAGCACAGTGTGGCTGAGCCTAATTTGCATAATAACATTGTAAATTAGCCTCAACTTATGCAAATTTTCCTCAACTCTCCTTACTTGGCTAAGCCCACACTCTGCCCTGATAGACAATGCAAAGAACCTCTAAATTAAAATAATTTTCGAGTAAAAATGAGAAGCCAAAACTACATGGAAACACAGGCATCATTGTAATTCATTGCCATGGTTAAGTTCGGTCCTTACTTTACTGCTAAGACATGCAATTTAATGCGTTTTCACTGCTTGTGAATAGCATGAATTGGAAATGTGCAATGTTCCATTTTTACTGTTTTTTATATATGTTTCCGGGTGCTTTGTGGTCACAATTTAAGGGTATAGAAGCAGGTGAGCTCACATAATGAATGAAAGGCACTACCCTACATATTAACACACTTACACAGTGCAAACACATGCATTTATATCTACTACAACTCCAGCAAAGGCCAGCATAACACAGATAGCAGGAAAAGACTGTAGAAAACCATAAGTCAGAACTGGTGCTTTAAGGAGTATGTCTAGTACCTTGATATGTAATTAAACCAAAAAGTGGTGTAATTGTGCAAAAAACAAATAATAAACCAAAAATGCACCACCAGGGTCTCTGGACTCCACACAACTTTATTAATATCTTGTATTGTCCACATTTACCAAAACTTTCATAGAAGGATGTTAGGTATCAGTTTGTCACTTTGTCACAACATTTGATTAAACTTTAAAAAAAAATAATGCAATGGCAGAGAACAAGACAGAGGAGAGGCAACTTCAGTCATGAGGAGACCCACATCCTTATGGATGCTTTGAGGACATGTAGGAAGCACCTTCTTGGAAATAGGGGGGGGCAAAACAATGAAAGACAGCTTAGTCTTTGAATCAATTACTGACTGACACCACTGCTGTAAATGGGAAGCAGAGCCTTGTGTATGACAATTTCAAAATCAGTAATAGGACGACAGTGCACAGAATGCAATGACAGCATTTCCTTTTGGAATGTGAAGAAAACATAGCAAGGAACACCAAAGGAAAACAAAATAGCAAAGCCCACTCTCCACACTACAACCCTTCCACTAAAGCTAACAGTTGTGTCACATATCGCTCAACACTCACACATGTTGACTGATGGTACTCTTGCAAAGAACATCATTTCTATTTCAGAAATCTGCAGATGTGACAAACAATGCCTGTCTCTCATCCGTCTTAGCTATTAAGTATGAGAAACAGGTAAGCTAGCAGTAAACCTATGCAACTTCACTGACCATAAAGTAGATAGAACATGCGTTGATGCAATTTTTCTAGCCCTTCCATGTAAGGCACAGAAGCAAACAAAGTATGAATCACAATAAGGAGGGTAGGACTTCTAATTAGCATAAGATAGTTACAGATTTTCCACATACTTCTCTTTTACATCTCATTAGACCTTGATTTACCACAGATTTTTTTCATGCTACTTTAAACCAGTACACCTAAGCACAACTGGTGTCTATGAATCGTTTGACTTCCCACTATGCCTAAGTGCAATCACTATGAATATTGCCCTTTATCTCACAAGGATACTGATACAGCAGTTAGTTAATGTGTAACAATTCTGTATTATCTACCTTAAAATGTTTGTGCAATGGTATATATTAACCTGTTAAGCTAATGCGCAGTTGGGTGACCTACTTATAAAATGTGCCTAGTTATTTTCACTTACACAGTGCTATAAACGTGTATATTATTCTAGGAAACACTGTGCTAATATGGTGGGTATTTGTAAAATTATAGCAAGTTTTCCTGCACATTCTCACCATAATGTTTCTATTATTCCGCAGATTTATTTTACAGGTGGATTTTGAGAGCCACATTTGCATTGCTTTGTTCGTGTTGCCGTATATTGACATTTCAAGGGCACTTCTGTGCAGAAATAGTATGTGTCAGAAGTCCGTATGCTATACATACTGTTTAATTCCAAGGTCAAGTCAGAAATGTCAAGATTCAGTGTTAGTTTCTGCATCTAGGTAACTTTTCTTACACACAGAACTAATATTAACACTTCACTATCTCGCACCCAGCTAACCACAGCTTACAAATTGGAATGCATTATGGTACAGACTGATTCTTAAAATGGTTACACTATACATTAGTATTAAAAAGGAACTCTCAGTATATACATATACATAATATTTACATATCTTAACAGCTTTAATCTATGTATGACTAAACCCTCTTCAAAAGAAGTGCATTTCTTGAAATTACGAAGTATATGGCAGCACATATCTGCATCATGCATTCAACATACTGGACTGAAATCTGAGAGAAAAAAGCATTGCATATAAACAATGCAATAGTATAAGATGTTTTATGGAATGCACAGTTACTAACACATAACTGTACCCAAGGTTTTATTACACAATTCATCTCTCTGAAGAATATGGATAACTCTTCCACTCAAGAAAACATGAGGACTATTCAGAATCAAGCTGGAACCAAACAGGGAACCTGAAAAAAGAAAACTATGAAACACATTATTATGGCATGCAATACAACTTTTAAAATCAGAAGGCAAAACAGATTCAAGTTTGTTGTTATTAGTCAAATTGAAACTTCCACCAATGTCTCAGATAGTCATAGGATCATCATAAGATCATAGATGATTACTAGGCTATCGACCCCTAGGTCATTTTAAGGCTAGCTGTTTCAACCCAATGTAATACCATACAAGTGCTAGTCAATACCCGAGACTTCATTTAGTGATGACTGCCAATGTCCAGGAGGGTTGTGGATGCTATCCCTGGTAAGAATTTACAATGCCCCATCCACTCGTCCAGGTTCCTCTTGAACAGTGTCATACAGGTGCTCTGTTTCACATGAATTGGTAGTCTGTTCCATAGATGTGTCAGTTGCTGGGAGAGAAATCTGTCCCTCCAGCATGTCCTATTTAAGTCACAAGCCATGTTTAAGTCCCTGGAACAGGTAGCCCTAGACCAGTCAAGGTGGTTCTGTCCTTGGTATAGAAATGGGTTTTCTAGACATAATTTTGGTTATTATCATTTAAAATGGGTTAGACTGGTTCTCTGGAACACTGTATTCTTATTGGCGCGTTATCTATTTCGTCTGACTATGATATCATCTATTGTTTATATCACATAGGAACGCCATTCTGTAGTTTTTTCTGCACTGTTTACCTGTTGTGTCTCATTTTTCCTCACCTTCTAACCTGACCAGGTCGTAGGACAGTTAGTGGTTGTGCAGAAATGTATTGTAAGAAGCTTTAGCCTTTTGGTCATTTCATTTAACTGTATGGTACAGAATGACTCTTAGCTCAGGTTTTGACTCTAATATTGGCATGTCAGCTTGTGCTTGTCTTCCAAGCATTGGCTGTGAAAGACTTACTCCAGCGACACCATGAAAAATAGCTCAATACTCCATAAGAGCTTTAGGCAGATCTGTCTGTTTTGGTATTTTTTGTCATTCTTACTGCTCTGTCAGCTTCACTGTTTGATTGTAGATAGTGAAGATGTTGTACAGTGTATATGAAATAGTAAATGTTGAAATTCACTGGACATAAACTAAGTGCACCATTCTCTGTAAATAGTTTTACAGTTAAATCATACCTTAGGAATTTATTTATTAATTGTAGAGAGTGCATGAATTATTTCAATGTCACAAGAGTAATAATCAACAACAACAAGGTAGTTTTTCCCCTTCAAACTTACACAAGCCAGCAACTATCTTATGCCAAGAACCTTGTGGTAACAGTCTTATAGGTTCATAGGCTCATAGGTATTTACTAGGCTAACAACCACAAGGGCCTTTTTAAGCCAAGCCATGCATCCCAAATCTTAATAAGTTCTGATACCCTTGATAAGTCTAACCATGAGCCTGGGAGATGAACCATTTACAGGTTACCTGTTTGCATCAGAGACATAGGTGCCAAACCAGGGATAAATTTCTGGTTTTCCATCCAGTTGTCTGAGTTGCTCTTGAATTGGATTAGGGAGGAACTCTGCTTCACATGGATGGTGAGCCTGTTTCATAGACGGTGTAGTCTCTGGGATACATACCTATCTCTCCAGTAGGTTGGTCCTATTTATATCACAGGCAAGGGATAAATCTTTAGAATGGGTAATTCTGGTAGTGTTCGCTTTGTGGATATGCAGAAGGTCCATCAGAGTGAGGTCTGACAATGCCAGTGGGAGGGTGGCCTAATGGTTAAGGTGTTTGCCTTATAAACACAAGGTGCAGGGTTTGAGTCTCACAAGGGATAATTGGCTAGGCTTAAAATGGCTCGCAAGGGCAGTTAGCTTAGTAATAATCTATGAACCTATGAGCATAGATCTCCCCTCAAAAGCCTGTATGAGATAGAATGCAGAGATAGGGCCTTGAGGCAGTCTGCATAGGACATATTACTTATGCACTGTATTCTTTTTGTGAGGAACCTCTGTAGACATTCCAGTTGTTGGATATGCCTGGTTAGGTACATACCAAAGGGGGCACTGTACGCAATGATAAGTCTGATGAATGCAAAATACAGTGGAACAATGACTTCCTTGGATTAGATGTCATACCTTTGTTTATAAGTTGCACAACATATAATGATTTCATCACCACTGTAGACACATGATGATCAAAGGCTAGATTACTATCTATGTGTGTCCCTAAGTCCCTGACTACTGGGTCAACTCTAAGGGGTGTGTTGTCAATATGATAGTTACCAGGGATGGATAACTTCCCAAAGGATACTATTATGCATTTCTTGACATTTAGTTTTATTCCATGACTCTGACACCAGTTGTTTGTCTGTGCCAGCCCCTCCTAGAGAACATTTGTGTCAGTGTGAGATTCAATGACAGCTTTTAATTTGCAATCATCTGCAAATTTAGTCAGCCAGAGACCACTGACATTGGCCTTGACATTTGAGAAGTAAATGCCAAAAGGAGCAGTTCAAGGACTGATACCTGAGGGACTCCACTTGTGACTGGCCTCTTTGTAGAAGTGGGTGCCCCAGTTTTAACTTCCTGGGTCCTATCTGTGAGCCAGTTGGCTATCCACTATGTGACATATGGGTCTGTACCTAACCCCATGAGTTTGTCAGCAATGCCTGAGTGAGGTATTGTGTCAAATGCCTTGGCCAGGTCAAGGTAGGCAGTGTGAATAATTTTGCCCCCATCTATTGCTTTGGTGACCTTCTCAAAAAAGTCCACCAGGTTGAGTAGGCATTATTTTCCGTTGATGAAACCAAACTGGGTTGGATCCAGTGTCTGGAGGTTTACTGTATCTCTTTTGATCATCTCCATTATATGTGACCAGAACAGATTATAATGCAAGCAGAAACCACCAGGCTAAGTTAACAGAGAATTTCAAAATCCTTCTAACAACTTTCACAGTAAGCAGATGGCTACACTTTTTCACACTTCAGGCAACTAACTGCAGCTAGATACAGGGAGTATTGACTATCTGTATTATAATATAAATAACAATTATATACACATTTCTAATCTTAAATAACTGCAGAGAAAAGTATACTTAAATCAGCTTTTCTCAGTTTATATATGCAGGTGAATCTCAGCAGCCAACCACTCAGAAGAAGAGCAGAATGATTAAAAAATGTGACCAGCACAAAGTATAATACAAGCAGAAACCCCCAGGCTAAGTTAACACAGAATTTGAAAAGCAGTCTAACAACTTTCAATGTATCCATATGGCTACACTTTTTCAGACTTCAGGCAACTAACTGCAGCTAGAGACAGCGAATATTATCTTACTGTATTATATATAACAATTATCTACAAATTTCTAATCTCAATTAAGTGCAGAGAAAAGTATACTTAAATCAGCTTTTCTCAGTTTATTTATGCAGGTGAATCTCAGCAGCCAACCACTCAGAAGAAGAGCAGAATGATTAAAAAATGTGACCAGCACAAAGTATAATACAAGCAGAAACCCCCAGGCTAAGTTAACACAGAATTTCAAAAGCCATCTAACAACTTTCAGTGTATCCAGATGGCTACACTTTTTCACAATTCAGGCAACTAACTGCAGCTAGAGACAGCGAATATTATCTTACTGTATTATATATAACAATTATCTACAAATTTCTAATACTAAATAATTGCAGATAAAAGTATACTTAAATCAGCTTTTGTCAGTTGATTTCTGCAGGTGAATCTCAGCAGCCAACCACTCAAAAGATGAGCAGAATGATTAAAAAATGTGACCAGCACAGAGTATAATGCAAGCACTAACCCCCAGGCTAAGTTAACGCTGTATTTCAAAAGCAGTCTAACAACTTTCAATGTATCCAGATGGCTACACTTTTTCACACTTCAGGCAACTATCTGGAGTTAGAGAAAGGGAGTATTATCTCCCTTTATTATATTATATATAACAATTATCTACAAATTTTTAATTTTAAATAAGTGCAAAGAAAAGTATACTTAAATCACCTTTTGTCAGTTGATTTATGCAGACGAATCTCAGCAGCCAAACACTAGAAAGATGAACAGAATGTTGAAAAATGTGACCAGAGCAGATTATAATGCAAGCAGAAATGACCAGGCTAAGTTAACAGAGAATTTCAAAATCCTTCTAACAACTTTCACTGTATCCAGATGGCTACACTTTTTCACACTTCAGGCAACTAACTGCAGATAGATACAGGGAGTATTGACTATCTGTATGATATTATAAATAACAATTATATACACATTTCTAATCTTAAATAACTGCAGAGAAAAGTATACTTAAATCAGCTTTTCTCAGTTTATATATGCAGGTGAATCTCAGCAGCCAACCACTTGGAAGAAGAGCAGAATGATTAAAAAATGTGACCAGCACAACTATAATACAAGCAGAAACCCACAGGTTAAGTTAGCACAGAATTTAAAAAAAACAGACATAACTTTCAATATATCCAAGTGGCTACACTTTTTCAAACTTCAGGAAACTAACTGCAGATAGAGACAGGGAGTATTGACTATCTGTATTATATTATATTATATATAACAATTATCTACAAATTACAAATTTCTAATCTTAAATAAGTGCAGAGAAATGTATACCTAAATCAGCTTTTGTCAGTTGATTTATGCAAGGTAAGTCTCAGCAGCCAACCACAAGAAAGATGAGCAGAATGTTTAAAAAATGTGACCAACACAGATTATCATGCAAGCAAAACCCCCCAGGCTAAGTTAGCACAGAATTTTAAAAGCAGTCTAACAACTTTCAACATATTTAGATGGCTACACTTTTTCGCACTTCAGGCAACTAAATGCAGCTAGAGACAGGGGATATTGACTATCTGCATTGTATTATAAATAACAATTATCTACAAATTTCTAATCTTAAATAACAGCAGAGAAAAGTATACTTAAATCAGCTTTTCTCAGTTTATTTATGCAGGTGAATCTCAGCAGCCAACCACTCGGTAGAAGAACAGAATGATTAAAAAATGTGACCAGCACAAATTATAATACAAACAGTAACCCCCCAGGCTAAGTTAATACAGAATTTCAAAAGCCGTCTAACAACTTTCAATATATCCATATGGCTACACTTTTTCAGATTTCAGGCAACTAACTGCAGCTAGAGACAGGGAGTATTGACTATCTATATTATATTATATATAACAATTATCTACAAATTTCTAATCTTAAATAAGTGCAGAGAAAAGCTTACTTAAATCAGCTTTTGTCAGTTGATTTATGCAGGTGAATCTCAGCAGCCAACCACTCAGAAGATGAGCAGAATGATTAAAAAATGTGACCAGCACAGATTATAATGCAAGCAGAAATCCCCAGGCTAAGTTAACAGAGACTTTCAAAAGCAATCTAACAACTTTCAGTGTATCCAGATGGCTACACTTTTTCACACTTCAGGCAACTAACTGTAGCAAGAGATAGGGAGTATTATCTCCCTGTAATGTATTATGCATAATAATTATCTACAAATTTCTAATCTTAACTAAGTGCAGAGAAAAGTATACTTAACTAAGCTTTTGTCAGTTGACTTATGAAGGTGAATCTCAGCAGCCAACCACTCGGAAGATGAGCAGAAAGACTAAAAAATGTGACAAGCACAGATTATAATGCAAGCAGAAACCCCCAGGCTAAGTTAACACAGAATTTCAAAAGCAGTCAAACTATTTTGAATGTATCCAGATGACTACACTTTTTCACACTTCAGGCAACTAACTGCAGCTAGAGACAGGGGTTATTGACTATCTGTGTTATATTATATATAACAATTATCTACAGATTTCTAATCTTAAATAAGTGCAGAGAAAGGCATACTTAAATCAGCTCATGTCACTTGATTTTTGCAGGTGAAACTCAGCAGCCAAACACTCAGAAGAATAGCTGAATGATTAAACAATGTGACCAGCACAAATTATAATACAAGCAGAAACCCACAGGTTAAGTTAACACAAAATTTAAAAAACAGACTAAAAACTTTCAATATATCTAAGTGGCTACACTTTTTCACACTTCAGGCAACTAACTGCAGCTAAAGACAGGGAGTATTGACTATCTGTATTATGTTATATATAACAATTATCTACAAATTTCTAATCTTAAATAAGTGCAGAGAAATGTATACCTAAATCAGCTTTTGTCAGTTGATTTATGCAAGGTAAGTCTCAGCAGCCAACCACAAGAAAGATGAGCAAAATGTTTAAAAAAATGTGACCAGCACAGATTATCATGCAAGCAAAAAACCCGAGCCTAAGTTAGCACAGAATTTTAAAAGCAGTCTAACAACTTTCAATGTATCCTGATGGCTACACTTTTTCACACTTCAGGCAACTAACTGCAGCTAAAGACAGGGAGTATTGACTATCTGTAGTATATTATTTATAACAATTATCTACAAATTTCTAATCTTAAATAAGTGCACAGAAAAGTATACTTAAATCACCTTTTCTCAGTTTAATTATGCAGGTGAATCTCAGCAGCCAACCACTCGGAAGAAGAACACAATGAATTAAAAATGTGACCAGCACAAATTATAATACAAGCAGAAACCCTCAGCCTAAGTTAACACAGAATTTCAAAAGCAGTCTAACAACTTTCAATGTATCCAGATGGCTACACTTTTTCACATTTCAGGCAACTAACTGCAGCTAGAGACAGGGAGTATTATCTTACTGTAATATATATAACAATTATCTACAAATTTCAAATCTTAAATACGTGCAGAGAAAAGTATACTTAAGTCAGCTTTTATCAGTTTATTTATGCAGGTGAATCTCACCAGCCAACCACTCGAAAGATGAGCAGAATGATTAAAAAATGAGAACGGCGCAGATTATAATGCAAGCAGAAATCCCCAGGCTAAGATAACACAGAATTTCAAAAGCAGTTTAACACCTTTGAATGTATACAGATGGCTACACGTTTCACACTTCAGGTTACTAACTGCAGCATGAGACAGAGAGTATTATCCCCCTGTATTACTTTATATATAGCAATAATCTAAAAATTTCTAATTTTAAGTAAGTGCAGAGAAATGTATACTTAAATAAGCTTTTGTCAGTTGATTTATGCAGGGGAATCTCAGCAGCCAACCACTCAGAAGATGAGCAGAATGATTAAAAAATGTGACCAGCACAAATTATAATACAAGCAGAAACCCCCAGGCTAAGTTAACACAGAATTTCAAAAGCAGTCCAACACATTTCAATGTATCCAGATGGCTACACTTTTTCAGACTTCAGGCAACTAACTGCAGCTAGAGACAGGGAGTATTATCTCCCTGTATTATATTATATATAACAATTATCTATACATTTCTAATCTCAATTAAGTGCAGAGAAAAGTATACTTAAATCAGCTTTTCTCAGTTTATTTATGCAGGTGAATCTCAGCAGCCAACCACTCAGAAGAAGAGCAGAATGATTAAAAAATGTGACCAGCACAAAGTATAATACAAGCAGAAAACCCCAGATTAAGTTAACACAGAATTTCAAAAACAGACTAATAGCTTTCAATATATCCTAGTGGCTACACGTTTTCACACTTCAGGCAACTAACTGCAGCTAGAGGCAGGGAGTATTGACTATCTGTATTATATTATATATAACAATTATCTACAAATATCTAATCTTAAAGAAGTGCAGAGAAATGTATACCTAAATCAGCTTTTGTCAGTTGATTTATGCAGGTAAGTCTCAGCAGCCAACCACTCAGAAGATAAGCAGAATGATTAAAAAATGTGACCAGCAGAGATTATAATGCAAGCAGAAACCCCAGGCTAAGTTAACAGAGAATTTCAAAATCAGTCTAACAACTTTCAATGTATCCAGATGGCTAAATTTTTTCACACTTCAGGCAATTAACTGCAGCAAGAGACAGGGAGTATTATCTCCCTGTAATATATTATGTATAACAATTATCTGCAAATTTCTAATCTTAAATAAGTGCAGAGAAAGGTATACTTAACTATGCTTTTGTCAGCTGACTTATGAAGGTGAATCTCAGCAGCCAACCACTTGGAAGATGAGCGGAAAGATTAAAAAATGTGACAAGCACAGATTATAATGCAAGCAGAAACTCCCAGGCTAAGTTAACACAGAATTTCAAAAGCAGTTTAACACCTTTCAATGTATACAGATGGCTACACGTTTTCACACTTCGGGCAACTAACTGCAGCTAGAGACAGGGAGTATTATATCCCTGTATTATAATATATATAGCAATTTTCTACAAATTTCTAATCTTTAATAAATACAGAGAAAAGTATACTTAAATCAGCATTTGTCAGTTGATTTATGCAGGTGAATCTCAGCAGCCAACCACTCAGAAGATGAGCAGAATGATTAGAAAATGTGACCAGCACAGATTATAATGCAAGCAGAAACCCCCAGGCTAAGTTAACACAGAATTTCAAAAGCCGTCTAACAACTTTCAGTGTATCCAGATGGCTACACTTTTTCACAATTCAGGCAACGAACTGCAGATAGAGGCAGCGAGTATTATCTTACTGTATTATACATAACAATTATCTACAAATTTTTAATATTAAATAATTGCAGATAAAAGTATACTTAAATCAGCTTTTGTCAGCTGATTTATGCAGGTGAATCTCAGCAGCCAACCACTCGAAAGATGAGCAGAATGATTCAAAAATGTGACCAGCACAGAGTATAATGCAAGCACTAACCCCCAGGCTAAGTGAACGCCATATTTCAAAAGCAGTCTAACAACTTTCAATGTATCCAGATGGCTACACTTTTTCACACTTCAGGCAACTAACTGCAGCTAGAGACAAGGGAGTATTATATCCCTGTATTATAATATATATAACAATTTTCTACAAATTTCTAATCTTTAATAACTGCAGAGAAAAGTATACTTAAATCAGCTTTTGTCAGTTGATTTATGCAGGTGAATCTCAACAGCCTACCACTCAGAAGATGAGCAGAATGATTTAAAAATGTGACCAGCACAGATTATTATGCAAGCAGAAACCCCCAGGCCAAGTTAACGCAGAATTTCAAAAGTAGTCTAACAACATTCAATGTATCCAGATGGCTACGATTTTTCTTACTTCAGGCAACTAAATGCAGCATGAGGCAGGGAGTATTATCTCCCTAAATTATATTTTATATAGCAATTATCTACAAATTACTAATCTTAAATAAGTTCAGAGAAAAATATACTTAAACCAGCTTTTGTCTGTTGACTTATGCAGGTAAATCTCAGCAGCCAATCACTTGGAAGATGAGAAGAATGATTAAAAAATGTGACCGGCACAGATTATAATGCAGGCAGAATCCCCCAGGCTGAGTTAACACAGATTTTCAAAAGCAGTCTAACATCTTTCAATATATCCAGATGGCCACACTTTTTCACACTTCAGGCAACTAATTGCAGCTAGAGACAGGGAGTATTGACAATCTCTATTATATTATATATAAGAATTATGCACAAATTTTTAATCTTAAATAACTGCAGAGAAAAGTACACTTAAATCAGCTTTTCTCAGTTTATTTATGCAGGTGAATCTCAGCAGCCAACCATTCAGAAGATGAGCAGAATGATTAAAAATGTGACTAATACAGATTAAAATGCAAGCAGAAACCCCCAGGTTAAGTTAACACAAAATTTCAAAAACAGACTAATAACTTCCAGTACATTCGGATGTCTACACTTATTCACACTTCAGGCAACTAACTGCAGCTAGAGAGAGGAAGTATTATCTCCCTGTGTTATATTATATATAACTATTATCTACAAATTTCTTATCTTAAATAAAGTGCAGATAAAAGTATACTTAAATCAGCTTTTGTCAGTTGATTTACACAGGTGAATCTCAGCAGCCAACCACTCAGAAGATGAGCAGAATGATTAAAAAATATGACCAGCACAGATCATAATGCAAGCAGAAAACCCCAGGCTAAGTTAACACAGAATTTCAAAAGCAGTCTAACAACTTTCAATGTATCCAGATGGCTACATGTTTTGATACTTCAGGCAACTAACTGCAGCTAGAGACAGGGAGTATTATCTCCCTGTACTATATTTTATATAACAATTATCTACAAATTTCTAATCTTATATAAGTGCAGAGAAAAGTATACTTAAATAAGCTTTTGTCAATTGATTAATGCAGGTGAATCTCAGCAGCCAACCACTCAGAAGATGAGCAGAATGATTAAAAGATATCACCAGCACAGATCATAATGCAAGCAGAAACCCCCAGGCAAGTTAACACAGATTTTCAAAAGCAGTCTAACAACTTTCAATGTATCCAGATAGCTACACTTTTTTCACACTTCATGTAATTAACTGCAGCTAGAGACTGGGAGTATTGACTAGCTGTATTATATATAACAATTATCTACACATTTCTAATGATAAATAAGTGCAGAGAAAAGTATACTTAAATCAGCTTTTGTCAGTTTATTTAAGCAGCTGATTCTCAACAGCCAATCACTTGGAAGATGAGCAGAATGATTAAAAAAATATGACCAGCACAGATTATAACACAAACAGAAATCCCCAGGCTAAGTTAAGAGAGAATTTCAAACGCAGTCTAACAACTTTCAATGCATCTAGATGGCTACACGTTTCACACTTCAGGCAACAAACTGCAGCATGAGACAGTGAGTATTATCTCCCTGTATTACATTATTATATAGCAATTATCTACAAAATTCTAATCTTAAATAAGTGCAGAGACAAGTATATTTAAATAAGCTTTTGTCAGTTGATTTATGCAGGTGAATCTCAGCAGCCAACCACTCGGAAGATGAGTAGAAAAATTAAAAATTTATGACCAGCACAGATTATAATGCAAGCAGAAACCCCAGGCTAAGTTAACAGAGAATTTCAAAAGCAGTCTAACAACTTTCAATGTATCCAGATGGCTACATTTTTTCACACTTCAGGCAACTAACTGCAGCAAGAGACAGGGAGTATTATCTCCCTGTAATATATTATGTATAACAATTATCTACAAATTTCTAATCTTAAATGAGTGCAGAGAAAGGTATACTTAACTATGCTTTTGTCAGTTGACTTATGAAGGTGAATCTCAGAAGCCAACCACTCGAAAGATGAGCAGAATGATTAAAAAATGTGACAAGCACAGATTATAATGCAAGTAGAAATCTCCAGGCTAAATTAACACAGAATTTCAAAAGCAGTTTAACACCTTTCAATGTATACAGATGGCTACACTTTTTCACACTTCAGGCAACTAACTGCAGCTAGAGACAGGGAGTATTATATCCCTGTATTATAATATATATAGCAATTTTCTACAAATTTCTAATCTTTAATAACTACAGAGAAAAGTATACTTAAATCAGCTTTTGTCAGTTGATTTATGCAAGTGAATCTCAGCAGCCAACCACTCGGAAGATGAGCAGAATGATTAAAAAATGTGATCAGCACAGATTATAATGCAAGCAGAAACCCCCAGGCTAAGTTAACACAGAATTTCAAAAGCCATCTAACAACTTTCAGTGTATCCAGATGGCTACACTTTTTCACAATTCAGGCAACTAACTGCAGATAGAGACAGCGAGTATTATCTTACTGTATTATACATAACAATTATCAACAAATTTCTAACATTAAATAATTGCAGAGAAAAGTATACTTAAATCAGCTTTTGTCAGTTGATTTATGCAGGTGAATCTCAGCAGCCAACCACTCGAAACATGAGCAGAATGATTAAAAAATGTGACCAGCACAGATTATTATGCAAGCAGAAACTCCCAGCCAAGTTAACACAGAATTTCAAAATTAGTCTAACAACAGTCAATGTATCCAGATGGCTATGATTTTTTTTTACTTCAGGCAACTAAATGCAGCATGAGGCAGGAAGTATTATCTCCCTAAATTATATTTTATATAGCAATTATCTACAAATTACTAATCTTAAATAAGTTCAGAGAAAAGTATACTTAACTATGCAAATTACACAACGGCCAGCAAGTTATGTTCCAAAAATAATTTATTGAAGAAAATACATAGGATATAACAATATATCCTGCTCCAAACCGGTTTCGGTTACCCTTCTTCAGTGGAGCAATGACAAATGTAAAGAAGCCAACCACAGCATCTTATACCATTTTATACAATCAGTCAACACAATCAACCAATCAAAATTCACGAATAAGTTTTTTGAATGGACCCAGCACCCCATATTGTGAAACCACACATCATAAAATAAACCCAATTAAATAAACAAACATAACACAATAACATGCCAAAATACATCAAAAAAATATATGCACACATAAATAAATAAAAAAACAACAAATATTGTTTTTTGGGAAGCATAAGCCCAATTAGAATCTGATATGCATATGTAAAAACAAAATAATTAATAATATATTAAATCATCAGCAAAAATAATAAAAAATCTACGTCAGTATAACATTAATAAATTGTTATATATACTCTGATATTATCAAACACGTATATATCATAACCATAAAAGGATATATATCCCAGTAGATGTATTAAAGGTGATCATTAATGCCCGGCGGAAATAATGCACCCAAATGTATGATCCAATATTTCTCTTTTTGTGTCAAAATATTTTCCCAACCTTGTTGATGACTCCTATCACCAACAATCTGGTCAATAATAGTAAACTTAAATTTTGCCGAGGGATGTTTGACAGTGTGTAAATACAGGGCATTAGTTGATTTCTTGCTTCTGATGTTACTCCTCTGTTCCCCAATTCTGATTTTAAGAGGCCTAGAGGTCTTGCCCACATAAAATGCAGAACATTGACAAGTGGCAAGATATATCACCCAACTCATCGAGCAATTGCCAAAGAATTTTAGGTCATAGACCTTACTAGTATTAGCACTACTGAAAGATTTAGATTTATTAATATCCAAACAGGACATGCAATGTCCACAGAGAAAAGTGCCTATCAGTTCTTTGCCCATAATAGTGAGCTGTTTGTACCATGCCCCTCCACTGCCATGATGTTTGAAATGTGAAAACATGGAACTTAGAGTTTTGCCCTTTCTATAAGAAAATTGACAACGTGTCCCAAGGTGTTGTCTAAGGATGTCGTTAGCCATCAAGATATTCCAATTTCTATCCACGACTCCTCTAATAACCTGATTATTCCTGCCATATGTCGTAACCAATCTCAAGACCTCAACCCCTTTTTTGTCTTGATGATAGTCCTGATATTGTAAAAGCTGGTCCCTAGTTTTTTTGTCTGACCAATATTTAGCAGATTTGATATCAAAATCAGAATACCCTCTATCATAGAATCTATTAACAAGATCCAAACTGGCTGTCTCATAGTCTTCCTGACTGGAATTAATTCTTTTGATACGGCAGAATTGAGATTTGGGGATGTTCCGGACAGTGTGGGGGTGCATGCTCGAGGCATGAAGCAGTGTATTGTATTCAGGATATTTCCTATATATTTTGGTGCCTAATGTGTTATCTGGCTTCCTATATACACTAACATCCAAGAATTCAATATTAGACCTGCTACTATTGATTGTGAATTCAATGCCCCAAGGATTACTATTAAGGTAGTCCACAAATTCTTTAAGATATTCAGCATCCGCCTCCACACCATCCAACAATCATCAAGATATCTGCCAGATATCCATCTCTACAGTGTAAATATTGTGAGATGTATCATAAATTAGGTATTCTTCTAGGCGCCATGAACAAATCTCGTATATGGGGGCAAAGGATGCCCCATAGCAGTGCCTTGTAACTGCCAATAGCATTCACCTTGAAAAAGAATACATTTTTATTCAAAACATGCTCACACATACAAATCAAAAGTGTATTGAAACCAGGCCGATATAAGTTGGATTTCTCAAGCCAGTATTGTAATGCTTGAAGACCCGCCCAATGGGGAATGCTGGTGTATAAGGATTTTACATCCAAAGTACAAAGTAACCAATTGGGTTCAAGTTCAGTCTCTGCTATTATTTGTAGAAATTGTGTGGTATCCTTGATTCTAGCTCTTACCTGAGTGAGCAAAGGTTTTAAATATTCAGTCAAGAACACTGAAAGGGGTTCAGTTAAAGAGCCATGACCAGACACAATAGGACGGCCAGGTGGGGAAGTCAGGGATTTGTGTATTTTTGGCAGTAGGTAAAGTATCTGTTTATTAGGATCATTAACTGTCAAATGTTTAACAATAGTATTGGACAAAATACCATTCTCAACTGCACTACTCAGGAACTCATCAATCTCCTTTTTAAAAGTAGTGGTCGGATCAATGTCCATTTTCATATAACATTTATGGTCGGATAACTGTCTTAATCCTTCCTGTGTATAGTAATCCATGTCCAAAACCACTACTGCCCCACCTTTATCAGCCTTGACAATTGCAATATCATTGTTGTTTCTTAATTCCTCAAGTGCCTGTCTTTCAGTCTGCTGAATGTTGTCTGATAAAATATTGAAACCATATGGCGGAAAATGCAAATCCCTAAGTACTGCCTGTTGAAAGGCTGTAACATGCATATTAGCAGGAGGTTGAAATGTTGATTTAAGAAACCTAAAGTCAGTAGATCTTTGAGCTGTATTATTTGTCTGATCTGAAAAGAATATCTTAAGGTTTAAACGACGGCAAAATTCCAAAACATCATTTACAGTTTGATATTGATCACAAAAGAATCCAGGTACAAATCCTAAGCCTTTATTAAGTATTTTTTCTTGTTCCAATGTTAATTCCACCTTAGACAAATTAAGCACATTTTGAAAAGTAGTTTCATCTATTTTAGAAAAGCTCGCACTATTCCATCCATTGATTCCAGATCTGAACCTGTTACGGTGTTTCCTCCCCCCTCGTCGTTTCTTCTTACCCCAAAAGGGGTAGGTATATTACTTCTTTTCTTATAAGGTGAAAGGTCAGAGGTAATACCTTCACTATCAGTGGGGGAAGACTCATCACCCAAGGTGCTGGTATATGTCTGTTCCCTATTTTTAAGAATTGGTCTGGGTCGTTTCCTAGTTTTGGCACCACTCTTACCCATAGACATATCTTTGAATCTCACTGATTTTTGAAGCTCAAAGGGACGTCCCCTAGCATAATCATTAACGTCCCTATTAAATTTTTTAACTTTTCTATCTTTAGTCAATTTGTCGTATTGAGTCAGTTCTTTTGATAGAGTAGCAACCAACGTACCATAATTGGTGTTGGATTCAAATTGTTTACAAATATTGCTGAACTCTTTAATCTCAGCAATATTTGAGTCTATTGTCCTTTCATAATAGTCTGTCAATATTTGTACAAACTTCATAGATCCCTCTTGAACTGCCTCAAACCACTCATTGGTCAGCCTCTCTTCAGATCTGCTGACCATTGGCTTTAACTTAATTCTAAGTCCACGTGGTACTAATTTTTTATGTAAATACGCCTTGAAGAGACGTAAATGCCAAATATTTGCTCTCAGCCCCTTAAAGGCTTTCTCCAAATTACAAAATGCAAATTGGCATCCATCACTAGACGGAGTGGTCTGTTGATCCATAGTACTGTTGCTTGAGATCGATTCCAGTCCAAAGACATGGATATCCTCTCTATCAGCACACATACCCTGCAAAATGCTATCCAGATTCATAGTGACTGTCTCAGCAAAATCAAATAGGAAAAAACGTGGTGCCAAAACTGGAAACAATCCCAAAAGACCCCAGCTCAGAAAAGGCAGGAGTAAACTATATCCAATTAGTATGGAATATATTGAATATAAAAATACCAGTAACTCAGGGGAACCACCAACAACACAAAGTCCAGCTATATCCCAAAACCAATGTTGGCCAAAAACCAAAGTCCAAGGTAAATGGAACACCTCTTAGGACCTAAAATTGGCCAAATAGACAAAAGATAATATTAATGACTAATAAGTAAATTAAGTTCAAAAAATCACATAACATATCAGATGGTTATTAGGAACATAGTCAGAATTTTAACAAAATAAACAACCTCAGACCATCAGAGTGTAGGTAATACAAATAATGTCCGACGTATTAATATTTAGTGAAAAAAGAATCAGTCTAATGTTGTAATGACCAAATAAATAAATGAATAATATTAATGACTGATGTATAATTTAAGTTCAAAAATTAAGATACCAAATCCTATCTGGTAGTTGTTAGGTACATAGTATAGATATTGGCAAGATAACTAACCTAAACAACCTTAAACCATAAAAATATAGGTAATGTGAAAGGGTTCAAAATATTGGTGTCTAGTGAAAAGGATCCAGTTTTATATCCCAATATTAGTAATAAGACTGGTAATCATATGTAGTACCAATATTGATAGATGATTTCTAGTAAATACCATAAGACTTAAAAGGCTTAAAGCAATGCCTATATGATATTGTATCCAGCATCAAATCTACATATCCCTATTATAGTCACAGATGTGTAAAACACCATATATAGGTAATGTCTCCCTGTATTAAATATCAAGAAATATATAAGTCCTATATTATCGTGTAACTGAGGGACCTATGGACCATACCGTAGTAAAAATATAACTAAACGTCATGACCATAGTTCAAACGGTCACTTGGCTGTCAAAAAGGTCTATCCAACACAGTATAAACAATTCCAAATCAAAAGACCACAGAACAGCCAATACTCAAGCACTAGTAGACAAATCAAAAAGTGATGCCAAAAGAGTGCAAAAAAACACCCAAAAATAGGCTAATGATTGTATAAACAGACCAAATCAAATTGTAAATTAGGCCCACCGTTACTTGTACACCAATAGTTAATGCATCCAATTTAAGAATGAACTTGTTAGCAAATAGTCGGAAGCATAATCTAATAAATTTACATGAAATACCCTAAATAGTCTTTTTATAGTCCCACCTTAATATCAGGTGAGGACCACACACTGACACAATTCAGGGTGTACAATGGGCCCAAAATAACTTAATGCAAACCTGATGGTCGATTATCCCAAAACTTTGTATAATCTAAACAATATATAATCTAGACAAACCACCATCATATGGATATCTGGGTGTGTCTAGAAATATGATTGAAACAAAGGCTCACTCACCAGGCTTCTTCGTACTCAAATGAGTACAAAAAAGTAAACCAAGACACTTGATTAACAAATGTGACCAGCACAGATTATAATCCAAGCAGAAACCCCCAGGCTAAGTTAACACAGAATTTCAAAAGCAGTCTAACAACTTTCAATGTATCCAGATGGCTACACTTTTCACACTTTAGGCAACTAACTGCAGCATGAGACAGGGAGCATTATCTCCATGTATTACATTATATATAACAATTATCTACAAATTTCTAATTTTAAATAAGTGCAGAGAAAGGTATACTTAAATCAGCTTTTGTCAGTTGATTTATGCAGAGAATCTCAGCAGCGAACAACTCAAAAGATGTGCAGAATGATTAAAAAATGGGACCAGCACAGATTATAATGCAAGCCGAAACCCCCAGGCTAAGTTAACACAGAATTTCAAAAACAGTCTAACAACTTTCAACGTATCCAGATAGCTACACTTTTTCACACTTCAGACAACTGACTGCAGCAAGAGACAGGGAGTATTATATCCCTGTAATATATTATGTATAACAATTATCTACAAATTTCTAATCTTAAATAAGTGCAAAGAAATAGTATACTTAATTAGGCTTTTGTCAGTTGACTTATGCAGGTGAATCTCAGCAGTCGACCACTCGGAAGATGAGCAGAAAGATTAAAAAATGTGACAAGCACAGATTATAATGCAAGCAGAAATCTCCAGGCTAAGTTAACACAGAATTTCAAAAGCAATCAAACAATTTTTAATGCATCCAGATGGCTACACTTTTTCACACTTCAGGAAACTAGCTGCAGATAGAGAAATGCAGTATTATCTCCATGTATTATATGATATAAAACAATTATCTACACATTTCTAATCTTAAATAAGTGCAGAGAAACAGTATACCTAAATCAACTTTTGTCAGTTGATTTATGCAGGTGAATCTCAGCAGCCAACCACTCGGAAGATGAGCAGAATGACTAAAAAAGGTGACCAGCACAGATCATAATGCATGCTGAAACAACCAGGCTAAGTTAACACAGAATTTCAAAAGCAGTCTAACATCTTTCAATGTATCCAAATGGCTACACTTTTTCACACTTCAGGCAACTAACTGCGGCTAGAGACAGGGAGTATTGTCTTACTGTAATATATATATATATATATATATATATATATATATATATATATATATATATATATATATATATATATATAAAAAAATTATCTAAAAATTTTGAATCTTAAATACTTGCAGAGAAGAGTATACTTAAATCAACTTTTGTCAGTTGATTTATGCAGGTGAATCTCAACAGCCAACCACTCGGAAGATGAGCAGAATGATTAAAAAATGTGACCAGCACAGTTTATATTGCAAGCAGAAATCCCCAGGTCAAGTTAACACAGAATTTCAAAAACAGACTAATAACTTTAAATATATCCTAGTGGCTACACTTTTTCACACTTCAGGCAACTATCTGCAGCTAGAGACAGAGAGTATTGACTATCTGTATTATATTATATTATATATAACAATTATCTACAAATTTCTAACCTTAAATAAGTGCAGAGAAATGTATACCTAAATCAGCTTTTGTCAGTTGATTTATGCAGGTAAGTCTCAGCAGCCAACCACTCGAAAGATGAGCAGAATGTTTAAAAAAATGTGCCCAGCACAGATTATCATGCAAGGAAAACCCCCAGGCTAAGTTAACACAGAATTCTAAAAACAGTCTAACAACTTTCAACATATCCAGATGGCTACACTTTTTCACACTTCAGGCAGCTAAATGCAGCTAGAGACAGGGAGTATTATATCATTGTATTATATATAACAATTATCTACAAATTTCTAATCTTAAATAAGTCCAGAAAAAAGTATACTTAAAATCAGCTTTTGTCAGTTGATTTATGCAGGTGAATCTCAGCAGCCAACCACTCAGAAGATGAGAAGAATGATTAAAAAATGTGACCAGCACAGATTATAATGCAAGCAGAAATGCCCAGGCTAAGTTAACAGAGAATTTCAAAGCAGTCTAACAACTTTCAATGTATCCAGATGGCTACACCTTTTCACACTTCAGGCAACTAACTGCAGCAAGAGATTATCTCCCTGTGATATATTATGTATAACAATTATCTACAAATTTCTAATCTTAAATAAGTGCAGAAAAAAGTATACTTAACTAAGCTTTTGTCAGTTGACTTATGAAGGTGAAACTCAGTAGCCAACCACTCGGAAGATGAGCAAAAAAATTAAAAATTTGACAAGCACAGATTATAATGCAAGCAGAAACACCATAGGCTAAGTTAACACAGAATTTCAAAAGCAGTCAAACAATTTTTAATGTATCCACATGACTACACTTTTTCACATTTCAGGCAACTAACTGCAGTTAGAGAGAGGGAGTATAATCTCCCTTTATTATATTACATATAATAATTATCTACAAATTTCTAATTTTAAATAAGGGCAGAGAAAAGTATACTTAAATCAGCTATTGTCAGTTGATTTATGCAGGTGAATCTCAGCAGCCAACCATTGTGAAGATGAGCAGAATGATAAAAAAATGTGACTTGCACAAATTGTAATGCAAGCATAAACCCCCAGGCTAAGTTAACACAGAATTTCAAAGGCAGTCTAACAACTTTTAATGTATCCCGACGGCTACACGTTTTCACACTTCAGGTACCTATCTGTAGCTAGAGAGAGGGAGGGAGTATTATCTCCCTGTATTATATTATATATAACAAATATCTACAAATTTCTAATCTTAAATAAGTCCAGAGAAAAGTATACTTAAATCAGCTTCTGTCAGTTGATTTATTCAGGTGAATCTCAGCAGCCAACAACTCGGTAGATGACCAGAATGATTAAAAAACTGTCATCAGCACAGATTATGATGCAAGTAGAATGCAGTTATAGACAGGGAGTATTATCTGCCTGCATTAACTATAACAATTATCTACAAATTTCTAATATTAAATAAGTGCAGAGAAAAGTATACTTAAATCAGGTTTTTGGCAGTTGATTTATGCAGGTGAATCTCAGCAGCCAACCACTCGGAAGATGAGCAGAAGGATTAAAAGATGTGACCTGCACAGATTATAATTCAAGCAGAAACCTCCAGGCTAAGTTAACACAGAATTTCAAAAGTGGTCTAACAACTTTCAATTTATCCCAATGGCTACACTTTTTCCTCACTTCAGGCAACTAACTGCAGCATGAGACAGTGAGTATTATATTCCTGAATTATATTGTATATAGCAATTATCTACAAATTTCTAATCTTAAATAAGTACAGAGTACAGTATAATTAATACAGCTTTTGTCAGTTGATTTTTGCAGGTTAATCTCAGCAGCCAATCACTCAAAAAATAAGCAGAATGATTTAAAAATGTCACCAGCATAGATGATAATTCAACCAGAAATCCCCAGGCTAAGTTAACACAGATTTTCAAAAGCAGTCTAACAACTTTCAATGTATCCTGATGGCTACACTTTTTCACACTTCAGGCAACTAACTGCAGCTAAAGACAGGGAGTATTGACTATCTGTATTATATTATATTTAACAATTATCTACAAATTCTAATGTTAAACAACTGCAGAAAAAAAGTATACTTGAATCAGCTTTTCTCAGTTGATTTATGCAGGTGACTCTCAGCAGTCAACAACTCGGAAAATGAACAGAATGATTAAAAAATGTGACAAGCACAGTTTATAATGCAAGCAGAAACCCCCACGCAAAGTTAACAAAAAAGTTCAAAAACAGACTAATAACTTTCAATGTATCCAGATGGCTACACTTTTTCACACTTCATGCAACTAACTGCCGCTAGAGACAGGGAGTATTATCTCTCTGTATTATATTATATATAAAAAATTATCTACAAATTTCTAATCTTAAATAAGTGCAGAGAAAAGTATACTTAAATCAAGTTTTGTCCGTTGATTTACGCAGGTGAATCTCAGCAGCCAACCACTCAGAAGATGAGCAGAATGATTAAAAAATGTGACCAGTACATATTATAATGCTAGCATAAACCCCCAGGCTAAATTAACACAGAATTTTCGAAGCAGTCCACCAACTTCCAATGTATCCAGTTCGCTACACTTTTTCACATTTCAGGGAACTAACTACAGCTAGAGGCAGGGAGTATTATCTCCCTGTATTATATTATATATAACAATTATCTACAAATTTCTAATCTTACATAAGTGCAGAGAAAAGTCTACTTAAATGAGCTTTTGTCATAGGATTTATGCAGGTAAATCTCAGCAGCCAACCACTCGGAAGATGAGCAGAATGTTTAAAAAATGTGACCAGCACAGATTATAATGCAAGCAGAACCCCGCAAGTTAAGTTAACACAGAATGTCAAAAGCAGACTAACAACATTGAAAATATCCAGATGGCTACAATTTTTTCACACTTCAGGCAACTAACTGTAGCTAGAGACAGGGAGTATTATCTCCTTGTATCATATTATATATAACAAGTATCTACAAATTTCTAATCTTAAATAAGTGCAAAGAAAAGTGTACTTATATCAGCTTTTGTCAGTTGATTTATGCAGGTGAATCTTAGCAGCCAACCACTCGGAAGATGAGTAGAATGACTAAAAAATGTGACCAGCACAGATTATAATGCAAGCAGAAACCCCCAGGCTAAGTTAGCACATAATTTCAAAAGCAGTCAATCAACTTTCAATGTATCCAGATGGCTACACTTTTTCACACCTCAGGCAACTGACTGCAGCTAGAGACAGGGAGCAATATTGCCCTGTATTACATTATATATAACAATTATCTGCAAATATCTTATCTTACGTAAGTGCAGAGAAAAGTATACTTAAATTGACTTTTATCAGGTGGTTTATACAGGTGAATCTCAGCAGCCAACCACTCGGAAGATGAGCAGAATGATTAAAAAAATGTGTTCAGCACAGATAATAATTCAAGCAGATCCCCCCCAGGCTAAGTTAACACAGAATTTCAAAAGCAGTTAAACACCTTTCAATGTATCCAGATGACTACACATTTTCACACTTCAGCCAACTAACTGCAGCTAGAGACAGGGAGTATTATCTCCCTGTATTATATTATATATAACAATTATCTACAAATTTCTAATCTTAAATAAGTGCAGAGAAAATTATACTTGAATCAGCTTTGTCAGTTGATTTATGCAGGTGAATCTCAGCAGCCAACCACTTGGAAGATGTGCAGAACGATTAAAAAATGTGACCAGCATAGCTTAAAATGCAAGTTGAACCCGCCAGGCTAAGTTAATACAGAATTTCAAAAGCTGTCTAACAACTTTCAATGTATCCAGATGGCTACACTTTTCCACACTTTGGGAAACAAACTGCAACTAGAGATAGGGAGTATTATCTCCCTGTATTATATTATATATAACAACTGTCTACAAATTTCAAATCTTAAATAAGTGCAGAGAAAAATATACCTAAATCAGATTTTTTCAGTTGATTTATGCAGGTGAATTTCAGAAGCCAACCACTTGGAAGATGAGCAGAATGATTAAAAATGTGACCAGCATAGATTATAATGCAAGGAGAAACCCCCAGGATAAGCTAATACAGATTTTCAAAAGCAGTCTTACAACTTTTGAGGTATCCAAATGGCTACACTTTTTCACACTTCAGGCAACTAACTGCAGATAAAGACAGGGAGTATTATGTCCATGTATTTTATTATATAAAACAATAATCTATAATTTTTTACTCTTAAATAAGTGCAGAGAAAAGTGTACTTAAATCAGCTTTTGTCAGTTGATTTATGCAGGTGAGTCTCAGCAGCCAACCACTCGGACGTTGAGCAGAATTATTAAAAAATGTGACCAGCACAGATGATAATGCAAGCAGAAACCCCCAGGCTAAGTTAACACAGGATTTCAAAAGCAGTCTAACAACTTTCAATGTATCCAGATGACTACACTTTTTCACACTTCAGCCAACTAACTGCAGCTAGAGACAGGGAGTATTATCTCCCTGTATTATATTATATATAACAATTATCTACAAATTTCTAATCTTAAATAAGTGCAGAGAAAATTATACTTGAATCAGCTTTGTCAGTTGATTTATGCAGGTGAATCTCAGCAGCCAACCACTTGGAAGATGTGCAGAACGATTAAAAAATGTGACCAGCATAGCTTAAAATGCAAGTTGAACCCCCCAGGCTAAGTTAATACAGAATTTCAAAAGCAGTCTAACAACTTTCAATGTATCCAGATGGCTACACTTTTCCACACTTTGGGAAACAAACTGCAACTAGAGATAGGGAGTATTATCTCCCTGTATTATATTATATATAACAACTGTCTACAAATTTCAAATCTTAAATAAGTGCAAAGAAAAGTATACCTAAATCAGATTTTTTCAGTTGATTTATGTAGGTGAATTTCAGAAGCCAACCACTTGGAAGATGAGCAGAATGATTAAAAATGTGACCAGCATAGATTATAATGCAAGGAGAAACCCTCAGGATAAGTTAACACAGATTTTCAAAAGCAGTCTTACCACTTTTGAGGTATCCAAATGGCTACACTTTTTCACACTTCAGGCAACTAACTGCAGATAAAGACAGGGAGTATTATCTCCATGTATTTTATTATATAAAACAATAATCTATAATTTTCTACTCTTAAATAAGTGCAGAGAAAAGTGTACTTAAATCAGCTTTTGTCAGTTGATTTATGCAGGTGAGTCTCAGCAGCCAACCACTCGGAGGTTGAGCAGAGTTATTAAAAAATGTGACCAGCACAGATGATAATGCAAGCAGAAACCCCCAGTCTAAGTTAACACAGAATTAGAAAAGCAGTCTAACAACTTTCAATGTATCCAGATGGCTACACTTTTTCACACTTCAGGCAACTAACTGCAGCTAGAGACAGGGAATAGTATCTCCCTGTATTATATCAATTATCTACAAATTTCTAATCTTAAACTAGTCCAGAGAAAAGTATCCTTAAATCACCTTTTGTCACTTGATTTATGCAGGTGAATCTCAGCAGCCAAACACTTGGAAGATGAGCACAATGATTAAAAAATGTGACCAGCACAGATTATAATGCAAGTAGAAACCCCCAGTCTAAGTTAACACAGAATTAGAAAAGCAGTATAACAACTTTCAATGTATCCAGACGGCTACACTTTTTCACAATTCAGGCATCCAACTGCAGCTAGAAACAGGCAGTATTATCTCCCTGCATAATATTTTATATAACAATTATCTACAAATTTCTAATCTTAAATAAGTGCAGAGAAAAGTATACCTAAATCAGGTTTTGTCAGATGATTTATGCCGGTAAATCTCAGCAGCTAACCACTCAGAAGATGAGCAGAATGATTAAAAAATGTGACCATCACAGATTATAATGCAAGCAGAAATCCCCAGGCTAAGGTAACACAAAATTTCAAAAGCAGTCTACAACTTTCAACATATCCAGGTGACTACAATTTTGCACACTTCAGGCAACTAACTTCAGCTAGAGACAGAGAGTACTATTTCCCCCTATTATATATAACAATTATCTATACATTTCTAATCTTAAATAAGTGCAAGCAGAAAAACCCAGGCTACGTTAACAGAGAATTTCAAAAGTAGTCTAACAACTTTCAATGCATCCAGATGGCTACACTTTTTCACAATTCAGGCAACTAACTGCAGCAAGAGGCAGAGAGTATTATCTCCCTGTATTATATTATATGTAACAATTATACACAAATTTCTAATCTTAAATAAGTGCAGAGAAATGTATACTTAAATCAGCTTTTGTCAGTTGATTTATGCAGGTGAAACTCAGCAGCCAAACACTTGGAAGATGACCAGAATGATTAAAAAATGTGACCAGCACAGATTATAATGCAAGCAGAACCCCCCAGGCTAAGTTAACACAGAATTTCAAAAGCATTCTAACAACTTTAAATGTATCCAGATGGCTACACTTCTTCACACTTCTGGCAACTAACTGCAGCTAGAGACAGGGAGTATTATCTCCATGTATTTTATTATATAAAGCAATAATCTACAAATTTCTAATCTTAAATAAGTGCAGAGAAAAGTGTACTTAAATCAGCTTTTGTCAGTTGATTTATGTAGGTGAATCTCAGCAGCCAACCACTTGGAAGATGAGCAGGATAATTAAAACGTGTGACCAGAACAGTTTATAATGCAAGCAGATGCCCCCAGTCTAAGTTAACACAGAATTAGAAAAGCAGTCTAACAACTTTCAATGTATCCACATGGCTACACGTTTTCACACTTCAGGCAACCAACTGCAGCTAGAGACAGGGGGTATTATCTCCCTGTCTTATATCAATTATCTACAAATTTCTAATCTTAAACTAGTGCAGAGAAAGTATGCTTAAATCAGCTTTTGTCAGTTGATTTATGCAGGTGAATCTCAACAGCCAACCCCTCGGAAGATGAGCAGAAAGATTAAACGATGTGACCAGCACAGCTTATAATGCAAATAGAAACCCCCAGGCTAAGTTAACACAGAATTTCAAAAGCAGTCTAACAACTTTCAATGTATTTAGATGGCTACACTTTTTCACACTTCAGGCAACTTACTGCAGCTAGAGACAGGGAGTATTATCTCCCTGTATTATATTATACATAAAAATTATGTACAAATTTCTAATCTTAAATGCAGAGAAAAGTATACTTAAATCAGCTTTTGTCAGTTGATTTATGCAGGTGAATATCAGCAGCCAACCACAGGGGAGATGAGCAGAATGATTAAAAAATGTGACTAGCACAGATTATAATGCATGCAGAAAACCCCAGGCTAAGTTAACAGAGAATTTCAAAAGTAGTATAACAACTTTCAATGTATACAAATGGCTACACTTTTTCACACTTCAGGCAATTAACTGCAGCAAGAGGCAGAGAGTTTTATCTCCATGTATTATATTATGTATAACAATTATACACACATTTCTAATCTTAAATAAGTACATAGAAAGGTATACTTCAAACAGTTTTTGTCAGTTGATTTTTGCAGGTGAATCTCAAAAGCCAACCACTCGGAAGATGAGCAGAAAGATTAAACAATGTGACCAGCACAGCTTATAATGCAAGCAGAACCCCCCAGGCAAAGTTAACACAGAATTTCAAAAGCAGTCTAACAATTTTCAATGTATTTAGATGGCTACACTTTTTCACACTTCAGGCAACTTACTGCAGCTAGAGACAGAGAGTATTATCTCCCTGTATTATATTATACATAAAAATTATGTACAAATTTCTAATCTTAAATAAGTGCTGAGAAAAGTATACTTAAATCAGCTTTTGTCAGATGATTTATGCAGGTGAATTTCAGCGTCCAACCACTTGGAAGATGAACAGAATGATTAAAAAATGTGACCAGCACAGATTATAATGCAAGCAGAAACCCCCAGGCTAAGTTAACACATAATTTCAAAAGCAGTCTAACAACTTTCAGTGTTTTGTGATGGCTACACCTTTTCACACTTCAGGCAACTAGCTGCAGCTAGAGACAGGGAGTATAATTTCCCTGTATTAGATTATATAAAACAATTATCTACAAATTTCTAATCTTAAATAAGTGGAGAGAAAAATGTTCTTAAATCAGCTTTTGTCAGTTGATTTAT
>NC_056741.1:1676537379-1676558979 GCF_019279795.1 Protopterus annectens
TCTGATAGTTAAACCCTTTAAAGGTTTAATATCTCGGATTTTTAAAACCCTTAAGCTAGGGGAGCATAGCTAGTAAATCTGTGCCAGCCTTTCCAGGTAGGTGTGTGTGTGTGTGTGTGTGTGTGTGTGTGTGTGTGTGTGTGTGTGTGTGTGTGTGTGTGTGTGTGTGTGTGTGTGTGTCCGATCTCAGACGGTGTGTGTGTCAGCTACTTGGAGTAGGGACATAGAGCACTGGTTTCACAGAGAGAGTGGTGGAGGACTTGGCTTGGAACACCCAGCTGAGGACTCAAATCTACAGCTGTGTCTGTGGGGAGTCTTATTTGGGGCCTGGAGAGAGAGGGAAACCCTGCCCCAAGACTGAATGTGTTGCCTGCATGCTCTTAAGAGAAACTGTGTTTGGTGTAGGGAGCTGCATCTGGAAATATTGTGCCTATGTTTGTTCTAACTGAAAGTTCCTCACGAGTGTCCATAGTGAGGATTGAAACTCCTTGATCACTGGCCCTGAGTAGGGACATCTATCACATAAGACACTAAGTTACAGGTGTTGTAACCTTGGCTGTGATCAGTAATGGTGCAATGGAATATATCACAGTGAAACCAATGAACACCCCAGGGAATATAAATACTGTCTTACTGGAACATACATCACAGTGAAACCACTGAAAGTTCCAGGGATTATAAATACTACTGCTCTGTAATATACATCACAGTGAAACCACTTAACACCCCAGGTATTATAAATACTGCCATACTGGAACATACATGACAGTGAAACCACTTAACTAAAGCACATTGAACAAGCTGTCAAGAGAATGCAGCTAGAAGATAAGCTGTGCTTTGTCCTGCCAAGAGAACTACATTTACTGTACGCATAACCTGATGATCTCCTTTTCAATTAAAGACTATTAAATGTGTGCAGCAGGATGCTGTAGGGACTGAATACTAAAGTCCTGCCTGCCTCACTGGAAGAGTATCTGGCTGAAAAATTATAACTCAGTCTAAAAAAATGATCTATTCCTTATGGGATGAAGTGATTAAAAAAAGACAAAGATCAAAAATGGCCTTTGGGTCCAAATCAAGTTTAGAAGAAAGAAGCAGCTAAAAGGAAGTAACAGTGAAAAACGGACTTGCATTCATATACTGCCAGATATCCCACCCTAATTGCTTATCTATAAATACTAATATAATGGCCTGCCCTGCCAGAAAAAGTGAGGCTGAAGAAGTGCTGACTCACCAGCTAGGTAAGTAGTGGTGAGCCCAGAGCATAGGAAACATTGCTATGACCTACTTATCCTAGAAGGATTGGAGTGAGTAGAGGAAACTCCTTTGTTGAGGTGGAATCCATAATAGCAGTCATTTAATGTTGACTGGAATTCCTCTTTTTCAGTGGGAATGGTCAAGTTTGAAGGACAATTCCCATGAAAAATGGCTGTTATCTCAAGGATGAAAACTTAAATGAAGAAAGTGGAAGCATGTTTGTCTTCTTTTTCTACTCATTCTTCATTAAGAGACAGATAAGCAGTTTAAAAAAAAGTGACTGTAGCAGCCTGTATTTACTGCAAACAGGTAGGGGTATGTTGGTGAATGTAAAAAGTGCCTCCTACAAGTTCCAAGTCTTCCAGGGGAAAGTAGGTTATATCTACATTTCCTAATTGATTATCTAGATAATGCACAACAAACACTACCCAAATCACTGAAAGTTGCCATACAAGCTTCAGTGCAGCTCTGAGGTTCATGCAGTGAATGTATACTGGAAAAAAGTGTTTCTCCACAATGCCATAAAAACTTGAATTGGTACTTACTGGAATTTTAAGGGCACCTACAAAGCTGATGGCAGTGGGCCCTTCAGTGACAGTGCCCCGCTCTGTGGGTGTGTTGATACTGCCCTCTGCTGCATGGTTCGGGCTCCTAAAGAGTTCCTCATCACTACCATTTCTGAGTAACGGTGTCTGTTCAGGTCCTTCCTGTAAAACATATGAATAATTATGACACACAAACCTAAAGTGTGCACTTCATTTCCACTCTAGGAGATGAATGCTCATAAAATATTCCTTTTAACCCAGTAAAAAATGAACAGGATTTAATGACAAGCAATATAAATAAACAATGTAGATGTTATTTGTTCTGCATTTTAAAAGTACCATCCATTTCAGAAAAAAACTGCCAACAAAGCAAATAGTTATCGACTGACTTGCTAGAATGGGTCACTGAAAATGCATCACTTTGCAGGAAGTGGGAAGACAGAGCAACACTGCAAGGCCACAGAAAAGAACAGACTGTAAAACCCAATATTGAAGTCCAATCCTAGAGGATCATCCCTATTCAACATATTAGAAAGCACAACACGGCAATTTCATCCCCTCTGTGACATTTCCAACATAGTCCACACTTCCACAGTGCACACCATGCTGGGGCAAAATTAAATCAGACACTTTCAATAGAATTTGTCTCCATTGTTTTTGCATCACTAGGTCAAGCACACCTAAAAGTATTTTGTCAAGGACAAAACAAAAAGGTATTGATACCTCTTTTTGTGTTAATTCACAACCATTGACGTCAAAATTATAAAGGCTAAAAATTCACAATTCTGACTCTGTTGAAGTATAGGACTGCATTCTTTCTTCTTCCTGGGGACATTAACCTTTTACAATCTAAAGGAGAATAAATCTGATGACCACTGACAGCAACTTCACTAATTGAGCTTTGCAAGTTAAGAAATATGACATCATCCCGGCTGAGTCAAAGGAAGGAAGGTAGAACTGAAAGTACAAAGGCTAAATTACCTCAGTTTCTTTATTCTCTTTCAAGAACTTTTCCTAGATAGTGTAACATGTCAGAATCACATCTGTAACCATCACTGGAAAAGTGTCACTAACATTTTTACACAGGATTCTCGGACTTGGCATTATTTCTCACTGCTTCCATTCTAAGTGAATGGGACTGTGATCTGACCGAGAATAAGACTAACCATCATGAGCTGTTGCCTTACGGTAAAATATCAGTAAGAGATAGCGTTCCAAGAAATCAAGATCACACCAGCTTTTAAGCCCTCACGAGGACATTCAGGCTTAGGAAAAAAAAATAAATTTAATAAGTATTTATTGTTGTAATAGCATGTTTTGATTTTGCAGAACTTCATGTTAAGACAAAAAAATCTATTTTTTTCATTTTCTGCTGTAATGGTACTTTAAATGTTTTTTTAAGATTCCATGTGGAGTGACAAATAAAAGGAATAAAGTGCAGCCTTCTACTGCATAACAAGATAAAGAAATGCCAGCATTGTACTGCAACCTGCCGCAAAGTCTCTGCAGAGAATTACAAGTATTTATTTCAATGTACTCAGAACCATAACATGAGTAGGATGAAGGAGGCAACTGCCCCAAGCACAAGCTGTCAGGGGGCAGTGATCAACAGGGGTCAAAGGAGCTGCATAAAACAATGCCGGTACTGCAATGAAGCCAGGAGGATATCACAGCTTCATAAAATGAATGCTGATACTGCATTTTTGGACATGGTGATTTTAACTGTAGCATGTTGCCAGTATATCTGGACCTATGCAGATGGTGCTCATTTCTTTATCTGGGCCTCCCCAAATATCAAATGTTACACAAAGGATCTTTCAACAAAGGTGGTCAGAGACTTGCCATATGTAAAAACTTGAAATTCTTTTTACAACAACACTGTCTAAAGGGCCTCAGACCACATCAACTGCAAAGAATGGGAAATCTTTCAGCTGGGTGTTAGAAACATGTGGTATAGATAACAGAGAAGCAGAAGTATATAGGAAAAAATGCAATGCAGCCAGGTAGATAACATTTACCTTTTCTGAAAAGATCCAGAAAGGCTGTGAAGCAGCTAGAAGCACCCATGAATATCATTCCTAATAAAATATCACAACGTTCAGAATAGTTTTATAAAGGCAAATAAATACAAGTACAAGATTTCCAGTGCTGCTGAAAAAAAATATTTGCATAACCCAACTATAACTTCATCTTGTGAGCTCTTAAAAGCACAGAAATGACATTACCAAAACTTACATGGTGTTGTGGAGGACAGCAATCCACATCTTCTGGACCTAGAAAGAAAAATGAACAGTAAGAGTCAAGCTGCAGCTTACACCAAAATTAGACTGTTCTGTGGGACAAGGCCAACATTTTGAATGGATAACTATCAATGCCTAGGTCAAAGGTAGAAATTCAGTCTTACTTTTAATGATGCTGAAATCCACTACAGTTTGGCTGCCATTTTTCAGCCTTCTGCCAGCCTCACAGTAGGAATATTCAGAGTTTAGGGGTGTGGGGGAATATTTCCTATCATAAGGGATGCAAGAAGGCTTGCTCCCCAGAGTTTGACACTTACCATAACTGTACAAGTTTGAGTTGATCACGGTTGTAGTGCCGAGTCTTGGGAATTCCTGCCAGCAGAAAGCCCACAGTCGGCCCGAATATCAGAATTTTGCCATCCTCCCCCTCCCAGCCTGAGGTCAGGATATTGTTGGTATAAAGGAGTCATTCATCACCTTAACATTCATACTTTAGTTAACCTCAGGGACGTAGGTAACATCTCTCAAGGAAAAGCATGATCAATCCTACTTACAAATTTAAAAGGAGAAGAGGAGAAATGGATGTTGGGGAAGTGAATGGGCATGGTACCCACCCTAACCCTTGGTAGAAAGAGAGTAAAAGGAACAGATAGAAGGATAAGGATCTGCAACAGTGATCTACTCAAACATCTACAATTATCTTAAGTGCCTAACGCAACTGTGTTACGTCCATCATATTCTCTGTTGCAGTACCAAGTCTTGTGAAAACTAGCATAGCTAAGACAAGAGCGGTAGGAAAGAGGTCAGTGATGGGGAAAGAAGGCTCTGCAGGATGACAGAGGCAAAAACAGCTCTGGCTCTGGAGATGGCCCTAAGGCTGTAACACCGCTTGAAGATGTACACTGAAAACCAAGTAGCTGCTTCCAGAATTGACAGAGTTGGAACCTCTTTTAGGAACATTGTGGATGTTGCCTTAGCTCTTATAGAGTGAGTCCTTATAGCATTTGGGACAGATCTTCCATGGTGAGAGTAACAAAAGGAGATGCAATTGGTATCCATTTCAAGACTGTCTGCTTTCCTACTGGTCTCCCATCCTTGCCTTCAGAAATGACAGAATTTAGAACAATCCATTAGTAAATTTGGACCTGTTGAGGTAAAAATCTAAGCTATCTGTGGACATCAAGGGAATGCAAGATCATTCCTCTCGTGTTTTAGGAATTTGTGAAAAAGACTGGCAGGTGAAAGTCTTTACTCATGGAAATCACCTAACCTTGAGCACAAGGGTAGGATTGGTAATAAGGGTAACTCTGTCTTTGTGGAAAATGAGGAAGGGCTCCTTGCACATAATATGTCTAGTTTAGAGATACACCTGGCCGAAGTCTGTCCGTGACTAAAACGGTGACAGGGTAGCCTTTCAAATAAGCAATTTGATGGGAGCTGAGACAGCTGGATCAAATGGATGCAGAAAAAAGATCACCCTACCATGATGCCGAGGTCCCATAAAGGGACTGGATGCCTCCTGGGGGGCCCTCAAGTTAAGGTCTAAGGAACTGTTCATGTGAGGCTGAGAGTAAGTGGGGAGGACGGACATTAGGCAGGCAAGCAAAGATTGCAAAAATATGTATCGTAACTGAAGACGACCTCTTATCATAAAAGCAAGGTAAGTATTCCAGGACCTGAACCAATGTGGCTGCTCTGGGTAATATGCCTTTATTTTTCACCAGATCAAAAACCTTTTTCACATAGCAAGATATAGTTAAGAAAAATCACTTCCTCAAAGTTTAGCTTGGAAGGAATTACGATCACCCAATCTGACTCCTACAATAGCTCACTTAGTTAATGTTATATTTAAGAAATTTTCTGGGTTCAATTCCCTTGTGGTTTACCTTTATACTGGAGTTGGAAATTGGCATAATGATTAAAGATCTTTACCTCACAGACACAAAGTACAGCATTTGATTCTCTCTTTTGAAAAGGCAACTGGCTAAGTTTAAAATGGTCCACAAGGGCAGCTATCACCTATGAACCTGTCAGGTTCAGAGTTTTTTTTTTTTTTTTTTTAAGTTGGGATGACTGCCAAACCCTCTGTTCTGGGTAAAACGTCAACACACAGTGGCAATGTCCTGATTCTCTCTCCCTGAGTGATAGCAGGAGGGAAAGCCAGTGTTATCTGGGCCACTGTGGTGCAATCAGAATCATCTTTGTTACATCTTTCATTATTTTCCATAATGCCCTGGGGATTAAATGTAAGGGATTGAAAGCATACAGAAAAAGGCTTGTCCAAGTGAAGGATAAGGCATCTATCCTCTATGTTCCCTTCTATGGAGTTATGCAGGAAAACTTCCTAACTTGCTTGTTTTGAGAAGAGAAAAAGGTCTACTTCTGGTACATCCCACTGGTGGACCAGGTCTAGGATGATTTTCTTTTTCAACATCCCTTTACATGGGACCAAGAGAGCGATCTGCTCAGGCTGTCTGCTAATAGGTTCTGCCCTGGGATGCAAGAGACTACTGTTGACAGGTGCAGTTGCTAAGTTACCTGCCAAAATTACACAGCCAGTCTGCACAGAGAATAGGAGCGGGAACCCCATTTGGTTGATGTACCACATGACTGACATTGACTGTCAGGATTTGTTCTATCCTGGTATCAATTTGTCTCTGAAGGCCTCATCTCTTATGTTTACATAGTGGCTGGACATGTTGATGTCCCACTACGCCTTATACTCTCAATCTTCCCAAGTGCAACCCAACTAAACTGCCTTTGATCACTACTTGGTATGGTTTCTAGGTCCAGAATGGCACAAACAAGGTCAGTCCTGATGCTCTCTTCCCACCATATCTTCTCTTTTAGGCAAGGGAAATAGTAGCCTTCAAGGAATAGTAATGCTGACTGTTTTTTTTTTTTTTTTTTTTTTGTAGCAAACACTGGAACTTGATCAGGGCTACAAATCAGGATACATGATAGCATATGTTCTAGTAATCTCTGGAAGTGTCTGTATGAGATGGCATTCTGACTGGGTATTCACCTGAAGTAGGCTGACAGAAAACGGATTTTGTCTTGGGGACAGAAAGGCTTTTTGTTTAACTGGGTCTATGTCTGGCAGAAAGGCTTTTTGTTTAACTGGGTCTATGTCTGCTCTCAAAAGGGTAACTCTCGTAAGGGGGCACTGTTGTGACTTTTGGGGCAAAGACTTACTGGGATATTACTGCATCTTGGTGGAGGGGAAATGAAGAGTGCCCTCACTGACTTCATAGTCTTTCCCCTTCCACTCAGTCTCAAATAGATTTTCCTCTGTGTCCACAGAGAAACTCCTTGTCTGAGGATGCATTAAGGAGTTCTGCTGGTCTGAGAGAGGTTGCTTCCACAGTCAGGCACATCCACAAGTTAGAGACCCCATAGCAGCTAACCTACAGGATACATCTTTGAGCGAGTGCCCAAGTACCTGTAGGGTAAAACTGCACAAGTCCCGAATGCCCTTAAGACTCTTACCTTGGATTTCCTGTGTCTTAGATTTAAGCTGTTCTGTTTAAGCTGTTCTGTACTCCCTAGGAGGAAAAGACCAAGTACCACAGAAAGTGGTAACAATTCTCAAGTGAGTCCTGGGGGTCTAAGCACCCTGGACCCAGCAGCAAGCAGCCTTGAAGGAAGTTAAAAGGTCTCATGGCCAGCGTAGCTATGTACAAGTTTTTTTGACAAAATGGTCCAAGACTTTACTTTTCCTATCAACTGGGAAGGTGTTCTTGGATGCAGGCCCTATGGATGCCTTGAGATACTTCAAAAAACGTCACAGTGGAGTCCATCATGCAATGATGCATCTGGGATTTTAGCACCCTATACAACTGGCCTTGGCTTCCTGGCAGCAGTGGGGAAGGAATCAGCCCATAATCACATAAAAAAAACACATGATCCAAGACTGGATGGACTAGAAGAACACCCAGGTCTCTACATTCAGGCAGTCTCAGTAATTGGTTATACCTTGTCTGAACCTAACAAAGAATAAATAAGTGTAAAATCCTACCATAACCATAGATGTCCTTCTCTTCCATGTTGCAGTATTCTAATTGTGGGATTTCCTGCCCTCAGGTGACTGGTACGTCGGCTCCTATACAAAAGCTTCAGCTTGGCTATTGCAACATGTGTGGGATGTCAGACATAAGGCCATAAACCAGGGGCCTTAAATGTGACATCCACACGCACAATCCTCACATCCACAATCCTCAGAACTTGAAGGACAGCAGGTAGAAAAGAAGGCCCAGCAAGAGGAATGCCAGTGGGGACAGGTGTGTGTCCTTCAGTATCACAGGTCCAGGTCTTAGCTGGGGCTAAAGGAGAAAGAATTGGGGGTAATGGTGGGTGGGATGGAATACTGCAACATAGAAGAGAAGGACATCTATGGTTATGGTAAGATTTTACACAACTATTCTATGTCCTTCTATTCCTATGCTGCAGTATTCTAGTTGTGGGAGAGTACCACAGCTTAGATGGGTGAAAGTGCGGTGAATGCTGAAGAGGATTCTATAAAGCCCTGTAGGATTGCCATGGTGAATCCTGCCAGTGCTCGGGAAACTTGGTCAAGTTTGTAATATTTGGTGAAAGTGTGGATAGTGAACCATGTGGCTGCTTCCATAATGGATGCTGTGTCCAGACCTTTCATGAAAGCCTTGGAGGACACAGAGACAGAGTTTTCCTGATCCAGCATGCAATGGTTTGTTTGGAGACTGCCTTGCCCAGGGCTCTGGGGTAGAAGGAGACAAAAAGCTGCTTAGATTTCCTAATGGTTTTGGTTTTGTCCAAGTAAAATCTTAGTTGCCTGTGCACATCTAAGGAGTGCAGTATTCTCTCCCCTTCATTAATGGAGGAGGGAAAGAAAGTGGGGAGGTGGATAGATTGGTTTAGAGACAAGTCATTGACCACCTTTGGCATAAAGGAGAGATTAGTTTGGAGGGTGACTGTCTTTGTGGAAGGTGGTGTAGGGATGGCAGGCCATTAAGGCCTGCAACTCTGACACCCTTCTGGTTGAAGTGATATCTACTAGGACAGTTTTCCAAGTACGCATCTGAAGGGAAGAAGTTCCAGCCAGTTTGAAAGGGTGTTGGGTTAGTTTTTCCAGGATGTAGTTAAGGTCCCAGGGCGGAGGGACAGGTTTCTTTGGTGGTCTTATGTGTAAGACCCCTCTAAGGAAGAGCTTTACGTCAAGCCTGGCTAGCAAGGGGGGGATCAAGTGGCAAGCAGGCTAATATAGCAGAAAGGTGTACTTTTACTGAAGAGTAGGAAAGTCCACTTTTAATCAATTGACACACATAAGTGAGGACAAGGGGGGCATCTGCAGAGCAAGGGTCCCTTCCCTTGTCCAGACACCACTTTGTAAATCATTCCCACTTAGCTAGGTAAGATTTTCTGGTGGTTGGTTTCCTTGCCTCCCTCAGGACTGAAAGCACATCCTCTGAGCAGGGTGTCTGAAGGGGATCAAAATTTTATCACCCACAGAGTCAGGGATAACACCTGCAAGTGTGGGTGAAGGAGAGTTCCTTTGTCTTGTGTCAGTAGGTCCACCTTGTAGGGTAACTTGTAGTGATTGCCCTTGGCTAGATTGAGAAGTAGGGGGAACCAGTGCTGCCTTGGCCAGTATGGAGTCACTAACGAGATTTTTTTTGTTTGTCCTGGATTTTCAGGAGGACTTTCTGAATCACTGGGAAGTGAGAAACTTCCCCTCCCAAGAGATGTTGAAAGAATCCACTCTCCATGCTAGAGGGGAGTATGTCTTTGTGCAGATGGTCTACAGCTGTTCTGGAGGAAGGCAAACAGGTCTATTTGTGGAGTACCCCACTGGTGGACTATGTCTAGGAAGACCCACCCCCCCCCCGTCCAGCATCCATTCGTGCCATGGAGAGGAAGTCCTGCTTAGGAGATCTGCTTGCTTGTTGTTCCACGAGAGGATGTAGGTCGCCTGCAGGACCAAGTTGTGGCGAGAGGCTCAGCAGTGTCAGCCTGCAGAGCTGGTAGGCCTTTGTTCCTTCCTATTTGTTGGTGTACCAACTTGACAATGGTATTGTCGGTCACTATCAGAAGCACCCTTGGTACAAGGGGAATACAGGTTTTTAGAGCTAGGAAGACTGCTGGCATTTCCCTGACATTGATGAGCTTGGACTGTAGAGAAGGGTGCCACTTTTCTTGAGCCCTGTAGGATGCCAGTGTTGCTGCCCAACCTGAATCTGAGGCATCTGTATGCATTGTTTGGGTGGGGGGTTGCAGTGGGAGTCCCGGGTTTAGTTGGACTTGCTGGATCCACCAGCTGATTTCTGTCTTTAGACAGGGAAGGAAGGAATAACGTGTTCTAAATGATGTAGGTGTTGGGACCAAATGTTTTTGAGGTACCACTTTAGCTTGCGCATGTGCATTCTGGCCAGTGGTATGATAGGGATGGCTGCTGCTATTAAGCCCAGGAGACAAAGAAATTGCCTTGCTGTCACCTTCTGGGAGTGAAGGATTTCATGGAAGTGGGAAGTCAGGGATATAGCCTTGTCCTGTGGGAGAAAGGCCTTCATTTTGTCCGTTCTGATTCTGCAGCCTAGGAAAATCTTGTCTTGACTTGGGTTCAAGGAGGACTTTGGGAGGTTGATGGCAAACCCTAGATTTTGCAGAAGTGACATAGTGAAGTGCAGATGCCTTGAGAGGGTAACTATGGACTCTGCTAGTATTAGGCTGTCATCCAGATATGGGTAAATCTGGATTCCCTGGGTTCTGCAGAAGGCAATGGCTGGGGCTAGGCACTTTGTAAAGACTCAGGGGGCAGTGGATAAACCAAAGGGCAAGGCAGTAAATTGGAAATGAGAGGAAGGTCCAGAGAAACGCAGGAATGGTCTGTGGGAAGTCCTGATGGGAATGTGTAAGTAGGCTTTTCTTAGGTCCAGAGTGGACATAAAGGCCTTGGCTGGGATTAGAGGCAACAGAGTGGGGAGTGACAGCATTTTGAAGTAGGGTACCTGAAGGTGTAGATTTAGAAAGGAGAAATCCAGGATGGGTCTCCAGGGGCAATTGTTTTTGGGTAACCAAAAAGAGACTGGAATAGAATCCCTTTCCTTCCTGTCCTGGTGGGACAAGAACTATGGTGCCTAGCTTTAATAGGTCTGATAAAACTTGTGGTAGGAGATGCATTTGTTTTTTGGAGGAAAGGGAATACCTTTCCTGGGTGTTTTTTCTTTCCAGGATAGAAGTACCCTTTTTGGATAATGGATAAGACCCATTGGTCTGTGGTGATGGTTTGCCAGAGGGGGAGACAGTTGGGAAGGTGTGCAGAGAGTGGTAGGTGGGCAAGGCAGTCACACATTATTGGGACCGCCTCTGTCCTGAAAGGGTTTTCTGGGCTGAGGAGGTGGTGCAGTAGGCCTGGACATGGTAGGTCTTCTTGCCCCTCTTCTAGATCTGGAAGAGGAAGCTGCTGTCTGACAAGGGTTATGCATTACAAAAGTGGTTTTAGCAGGGTAGTTCCTGTAATACTTGGGAATGGGGGACACCAGCAGATGTTTGATGTCCTGTAATTCTTTACTTTTTTCCTGCAGATTCTTGAAGAGGTCTGCAGATTGTTTCCCAAAAAAGAAATTGTGATCTGGGGGGTGGGGGGGGGGGGTGTCCAAGATTTTGGAATTGAGGTCTTCTGGTAGATTCTGTAGTCTCAGCCAGGAGTATCTCCTGAGGACAGAAGTTGATACTGCAGAGTGGGCAGATGCTTCTGCAGCATTGTAGCTGCATCTGATGGAGTGCCTGGCTACTTGCTGAGCCAAGGACAACTTGGAGGTAATGTCAATCTTAATGGGACTGTCAGGCAAAAAAGCCAGCATGAAGGAGGCTTGAGACACTAAGTCTAGAGCATACTTAGTCATGTGGGTCTGATGATTTATGGCTCTGAAAGCCAAAGTGGAGGATGTGTATACCTTCTTTCCCATGCTATCCATATATTTGCTATCTTTATCCGTGGGTAGGAGGGAGAAGGAAGCAGTCTGACTATCAGCAGCAGTGGCAACAACAGCTGGGTCTGCCAAGGGGGGTTTAACTAGGAATTTTTGCTCTTCTGTCACTTTATAGAAGCAGTCAGGGCACTTGGGGGCTGGAGTCTGGGAGTCTTGGTGCCTTAGAAGCTGAATTAAAGGCATCCAAGTAAGCAGGTAGCACCGGAGGGACAGCTGAAGGGGAGGGGTGATCCCACTTGAGGCAGCTCAAAATACCTCTTTTGGATGTCAGTCATTTGGGAAGTATCCCATTTAAAGTAATTTTTCATCTTGGTGATGGTCTCACCAAAGGTAATATCCTTAGGGAGAGAATCCCCTTCCACAGATTCCTCATCAGGAGAGTAATATTTATGGGGAGAAGCAATCTGAGATGTATACGAAATAGAGTCTTCTGAAGAAAAGGAAGAATCGTGCTCTTCCTCCCTAACTTGAGCAGTCATGGGTGAGAGTGAAGAGGCAGATGCCCACCTAGGGCTCAGCAAAGGCAGAGTAGTGGGGGCTAAGGCTGAAGGCCTAAGGGCCATAAAGGCCTATATGAGAGAGGAAGTAAAAGCCTGCCAATCTGGTATGGCTTCTGTAGAGTGGGAGGTATGCTTGCTTTTTTTTTTTTTTTTTTTGTTTCTTTTTGGCTGGGGTGGAGGTAGGAAGCGGCCTGGCATCAGGTTTTGATGTTAACATTTCCAAAGTTTGGATCCTGGTCAGAGGTACCACAGAAACTGGTTCCCCCTCGACATCGACTGTAGTCTGTGTCTGGGCAAGCTCTGAGGACATGCCAGTCATCAGCTGTGCAATGACTTCCTCAAAGGGAGTCGGTGAAGTCGATGGATCCACCAAGCGCTCCTCAACTCCTAGATCGGCAGTTGGTGGGGCATCAGGAAGTGGAGCAGCAGGCAAGGAAGGCCTAGGAATCTTGGCCTTCTTTCGAGGGGGTTCGAATGCGGCCTACAATGTGGAATCCAATCCAAGGGCAACCGTTTAAGGCTCTGATTTTCTAGGCAGAGGTTTAGAGGCCAGATGGCTGCATAGGGTCTTCGGCACAAATGATTGACAAATTGAGCAGGAGGAATGGTAGTGTTCCCGGCCTAAGCAAAAAAAACACACCTATCATGGGCGTCTTTATGGGGTATCTGGCACCTGCATTGGCACTTTCCCTTTTTTCCTGACATAAGCTAAAGGCTACAACAACCAAGCCTAAGTGATAATCGGTAAAACAAGAAAAAATAGAAACCCAATGGGTTACTTAGCTTTATTGATGCAACGTCTGTGAAGGAGCGATCATACGATGCATAGGTCATCTGCGGCTGAAATGTTCCGAGGATTGTGCATGCAGACATCACTGCAGACATCACATTTAAGGCCCCTGGTTTATGGTCTTACATCTGATGTCCCACACCGGCTGCAACAGCCAAGCTGAACCTTTTGTATAGCAGTCAACGTACCATTCGCCTGAGGGCAGGAAATCCCACAACTAGAATACTGCAACATAGGAATAGAAGGACATCTATTAATACTCCCCAAATGAAGGACTCCTTCACTCTGTGGATGTGTTCACAAAGAAAAGGTCCTCAGGAAGCTAAGCTAAAGACGGGATGTCTTCAGAATTTGAATCACAGTAGTGCTGGGAGGGTAGCTGCTTAACATAAGACACTTCCCCATCATCAGAATCACTAGAATTAGAGTTCCAATGGCAGGGGGTATATGTTCTATTTTTCTTTTCTCAGAGGAGGTTCCAGGCACAGGTTCCTTTTTCCAAGGAGGGCTGTCTGGATTTCATGAAATCTATGAAATTCTGTGCCAATATGACAAGGTCCAGTGAGGAGACCTAGAATGCGGACATAGGCAGCATACTTGATTGCTGATCCTGCATACATGGCTTGGGCTTGGGCTAGACTCTGATGTACAACAGGGGCTCAGGTCACAGATGAGAGATCTTAAACCTCAGTCTGGTCCCCAGGGATCTCTTTCCTTACTATAACAGGGAGCCTACCCTCTCCCTCAATAACCTGGACCCAGCACCAAGAAAGGCCTGTGAGAAGTGGCTCTGGACCAAACTGATGGCTGTCTGGTTTTGTCTCATGAAAATGTGGAAAAAGCCAAAGACAGGGGGCCTTCTGTATGGGTTGTGCTGGAGGTCTCTGCCCAACTAGTCAGTCTAAAGGGCTGCAAAAGTGCCTTGTCTGTATCCATGATCTCAAACCTTGCTGTGGATGTCATCAGTCTCCCTGACTTCATTCCTCAGATACACTTCTCTGCATTTCTTTGGGAAGTCAGCTTTAGGACTGACAGAATCCATAGCACAGAACTAGCTTAAGGAATATAGCTATATCCCATAGCACAGAACTAGCTTAAGGAATATAGTTCTATCCCATAGCGTAGAACTATATTCCATAAGCTATTTACTACATGAATTGGCCTTGTATTTTTAATAGTACTATCATTAAAGTAAGCACAGTACTGATAGTTAGAGACATTGGTAGAACAAACGAGTGATATTCTCTGTGTGGAATTAGTTTTTCACAGTAGAGACAGTTCTTCACTAACTGACACTAATCAATAATAAAAAAAAACTTATGGTAAGATTTTTGCACAACTGTATGATGTCCTTCTATATCACTGTTGCAGTATTCTTTACAAAAACAGGTGTTTACAAAATCTCAACAGGAAACATGGGAGTAGGAGGAGAAGGGCACAGACAAGCTCTCTAGAATCCCATGAAGGATAGCTCTGGCAAAGCCAGCTCTTGCCCTGGAAACATCCAATTTGTAATAAAAAAAATGGATTTGTGATCCAGGAGGATATGGTGTGAATAAACAAAGTTGCTCAGATTTGTGAACAGCCTTAGTCTTATTCAAATAACCTCCTCACTAGCAGACTGCAGAGAAGGAAAATGGTAGACAACATAATAGAATGATTAAGAGATAACCCATTAAACACCTTAGGCATAAAAGAAGGATTAGTAAAAAGAAACACCCCTGTTCCTATGAAAAACTAAAAATGGGAAGAACAGCCAGAAGAGCCTGGATTTCAAAGATTCTCTTAGCTGAAGTAAGGGACAAAAGAAAACAGTCTTCCAAGTACAAAATTGCAAGGAAGCTGAAGCTGCAGGCTCAAAAGGAGCCAGAGTCAATTTTCAAGTACAAAACTGAGGTCCCAGGAAGGTGGAGTAGGCTTTTTGGGATGCCCAATATGAAGGATACCTTTAAGAAATTGTTTGACCTCAAGCCTAGAGGCAAGAGGAGGAGCTAATGGCAGACAAGCAGAAATAGCTGAAAGCTGAGCTTTAACATAAGAATACACTGACTCATCATGAAGCAATTCACAAATAAAGAACCAGAAGGATCCTCACAGAAAATGGATTCTGGTTACAAGAATGCTGCCACACAGAAAATCTCTTCCATTTGGACAAGTGTGATTTCCTGGTAGTGGGTTCCCTGGCCTCGTGCAGAACCCAAAACATGTCCTCAGAAAAAAAAAGGTACAAACCAAAGAGTAAAAAGGTCACACAGACAGACCAATTAGTAAATACCACAACAAAAACCTAACCAAGCTAGAGTTTTCACTGCGTGATACCTTAAACCTCCTGTAATAGAGGCCTATAGGATGTATGCAATGACTTCAGGTATTTCAGCTACATGGCTTCTGAATGTCCATGACTTTATACTTTTTCTTTTTATGTCTTTATGGATATGTTCAGGCCAATAAAGCCAAACCCAGAAAAAAAGGTGCCTAAAAGGAATCAAAACTCTATCACTCACAGTATCAGCTGAAGAGTGGGCAAGTGAGGATGGATCAGGGCCCCCTTGTCCTATGTGAGAAGGTCTATCCTATGAGGTACCTTTGTGGTGATTGCCTCTGGTTAGGTGAAGAGGGAACCAGTGCTGTCAAAAAGGAAGTCAGCAGGAAGATTTTTGAGGGAGGCTTGGTTAATCTGGACCAGGACCCTCTGAATCAAAGGAAGAGGAGGCAAGTCAGAGAAACATCCTCTTTCAATGAAAAGATAGAGCATCCACCCCAAACCAGAGGACTTTTGTCTCTGCCACAAAAAAGTGCAAGTTGCCTGTTCAAAGGGGAGGCAAAAAGATCGACCTGTGGGATATCCCACTGATGGACAATGTCCAGAAACATCTCTGTGAAGCATCAATTCATGAGCCTGTGTACTGGATCTACACAGAGTCTGCCACTATATTTTGCTCTGAAGGAATGTAAACAGCTTGAACAGTCACTCAGTACTGGACAGCTAGGTCCCAGATCTGGAGGGCAAGTCTGCAAAGATGGTAGGACTGTGTCACCTCCCCCTTGCTAGCTAACATACCACATCACTGTGTTGTTGTCTGTAAAGATTTTGAGACGCCCTGAAAGAAAGTCTGACTAGCTAAAAGGGGAGCTCTCATCTCCTTTATGTTAATATGGTCTAACCTCTGATAAGGAGGCCAGACATCCTGGACTTTGAAGGAACTGAAGGAAGCTCCCCACCTCCTGTCTGAGGCAACTAGAAAAAGTTCCTAAGATGGGAATGGTGGTGAAAAGGAGGTCTTGGGTTGAGAGAAGTTGATGAATTCACCACTAAAGCTCGGGTTTGAGGCATGGAAGGAAAGGAACAAGAAAATCCAGTGAATGACAGTGTATAAGCCACACTGACTTTAGGAACTATTTTAGTTTTCAAATATGGAGTATGGTTAAGGGTAGCATAGGAATGGTAGAAGCCATGGATCCTAGAATCCAGAGAAAACCCCTGGCCGTGACTGAAGCCAGAGGAAGAAGAGACTGAAAAAAGATAACTAGAGAGCCTTGGGTAGAGGCAAAGTTGCTAGCATGGGAATGGTCTGGATCCTGCCACCTAGAAAAACATGAACCTCAGTAGGAACCAAGAATATTTTTTGAACGTTTAAAGGTAAACTCCAGGCTTTGTAAGAGAAACTGTGAACTGGAGGTGCTGAAGCTAGAGCTCAGGGGAATGGAGCCTGAATGAGCAGATCATCCAGATAAGGAAAAGACATGAACCCCTCTCAATCTTGCAAAAGGCAATGACAAGAGTGAGGCATTTGGTGAATACCCTTGGGGTAGTAGAAAGGCAAGAGAGCAAAGCAGAGAACTGAAAATGCAAGGAAGCAGCAGAGAAATGTAAAAACTTCCTAAAAAGGGGATGAATTGGGATGTAAAGATAAGCATCCTTGAGGTCCACAGATACTAAGAAAGCCTGGGGAAGAAGAGGGGAACAGGGTGTGAAGGGACAATATCTGAAAGGAAGGGACCTAAACAGAGGTGTTAAGCTGAGAAAGATCTAGAATGAGTTTCCAGGTACCTTCCTTCCTGGGAACCAAAAACATCCTAGAATAAAACCCTTTCTATTGCTGGTTAGGGGGCATGACTTGAAAAGTGCCCTGTGCAAAAAGGCCCCGAAGCAATTCTGGAAAGAAAGGAAGCTGTTCCTGAGAATGCTGAGGGATGCCCAGAAAAGGAGGAAGAGATTTCCACATTGTAAAGTATCCCTGGCAGATGACGGACAGAACCCAGGAATCATGAGTGACCCTTACCCAATTGAAGAGGGACAAGGAAAGACTAAGGGATTAGGGAAATTGACTCAAGTAAAGGGGAAACTGTCAGAACCTGGTTTGCCTTGAAAAAGAGGCTTCTAAGAAGTAGGAGTCCTTTAGGAAGAGGAAGGCTGTCTGTGTACAAAGGTAGATTTGAAGGAAGGGATAATTCCTCTGGAACTGAGGGATATGAGACACAAAAGTATGTTTCAAATCCTGCAAGGCCTTGCCTTTATCCTGGTGGGACTTGAAAAGCTCAGCAGCAGTAGAAGCAAAAAAGGTTCTTATTATTGCTTATTGCTGACTAAGTTTGCGGACGACTGCAAACTGGGTGCTATAATAGAGTCTCCGGCCAACATGGAGATCTCCAGAAGGGCCTAAATGAGTCTGATGCATGGTGTCAAAGCCATGGTCTCAAGCTAAATGCAAAAAAAATGCGTAGTAATCCCCTTTGGAAAAAAAAAAAAAAAAAGAGAGAGTACCCGCAAACTACAACATAGGAGGTAATACCCTGAAATCTGAAGAAATAAGGGATCTAGGGACCCAAGTAGATTGTCAGCTTTCCTTTGATAACCATGTTGCCAAAGTGGTTAGAAAATCCTTCTATGTGACCCATCTGATCACGAAAGGGTTCACATCAAGATCTAAGGATGTAATGGTGCCCCTCTATTCTTCCCTCATCAGATCCATTAAGGAGTACAATGCACCAATTGGAATGTACCCGGCTAGACATCTCCAGCAGCTGGAGAGACCACAGAGGTACCTAACCAAGAGGATTACTGGCCTCAAACAGTTGCCCTATGCAGCACGATTGAAAAAGCTAAGACTGTTCTCTGTTGCATACAGCTTTCTCAGAGGCGATCTCTGTCTAACGTACAGAGCCATGTCCAACCCAGAACTGTTGAACATGCTCCATCTTAGCAAAACCAAATCTACTCGAGCTACACGCACAATGGATATAAACCTCAACACAACAATGAATAGAACATGCTGGAGGGATAGATTCCCTTCGCAGAGACTTCCCTTACTATGGAACAGGGTCCCGATCTACATAAGACAGAGCCCCTCACTATCACTCTTCAAGAGGAACCTTGAGTGGATGGGTAACAAAGTTCACACCAGGGATCACACCAATAGCACTACTAGATAGGGGCCAAGGGTACTAGCTGCTAGTACAAGGGTCTAGGGAACTACTAAAGGGGCGGTGAATACCGCACAACGTGGCTGGGCTAATATATGCCTTTGGGCAGATAGCCCAGTACCAACCTATGAACCTATTATCAAGAGAAGAATCCAACAATTTAGACTTAATATCATCAAGTAAGGGCTGGAGACGAAGCCAAAATAAAAGTCTCAAAACAGAGCCAAAGGTAGCATTCCCTGGAGCTGCATCACAACTACATTTAATAGAGTGATGAGCCTCTTTAAAGGTAAAACACACTACTGAGAGGTCTGAGACTTTCCTTTTTGAATCAGGGAGGTCTTCATTAAAGGGAACAAAGATGAAGCAGACCAAATTGTGGATTACTTCAACTCAACTACAACATTCTTAAAATTCACAAAAAATTTTCAAGAAACCACTATTAATTTTTTAGATGTTGTATTGAGTAAAAATAAGGATAGATTCACGGCCAGGATTTTTAGAAAGGAGACATATTCTAATATGTACCTCCACTTCACAAGTATGCACCCCTATCACCAAAAGAAATCTGTAGTCAAAGGACAACTGGTCAGGGCAGCGAGGATGGTTACATTAAATGAAGAATTTGAAAAGGAATGTATATTTTTATATCACATGTTTTCTAACAAGGGTTACCCTGCCTCATTCTTGGACAATATTTTCCAAGAGGTAATTGATAAGAGAAAGGGATATATAAACCAATATTAGGCAGTGATGTAGTAATGAGTACATCACACACGGTGGAGCTTATGACTGACTGCCCTAATAACATTAGCTTGAATACAACTATTAGGATAGGGCAGGATACTGGAGATAGATTTAATACTAACCAGAACTTCACCATTGCTTTTACATTCACTTATTGCCCGGAAGCCCTAGACATAGGGAAAATAGTGAGGAAATATTGGCGATTTCTATCTATAGACAAGAACCTTTCTAAAATCTTTAACTTTGGCCCAGTAATCTCCTATAGAAGGGGTAATAATTTGAAAAAAAACTCTGAAACTAAACCTAGAGCCAAGAAAATCAAAAGGGGCACTAGGAAATGTGGTGCATGTAACTATTGTAGTTACACAGAAACATCTGACAAGTTCACCATTAGGAAAGAAACTTTTTATGTCAATGATTTATATAATTGTAATTCTAGAACCATTGTTTATTTGGCACAGTGTACACAATGCCCATCATTTTATGTGGGCAAGACAGACAGGCATTTGCGTGACAGGATCTACGAGCATGCCTACGCAATTGCAAGAAATAAAAATGAAACTGCCCTGGCTAGACACTGTGCTAAATATGTGGGACATACATTTAAATTCATGGTAATAAGTCACAACAAGGCTCTATCAGAAAAAAACTTTGTGAATGACAACTTGTTGAAATTAGAGCTGGAGAAAAATGAATTAACCTGGCAACTACGCTTAGCAGCTTGTAGTGAGCCAGGTTTAAATGAGTTTTGCTCAATTGCATGTGTTTTAAAGATTAAAAATTTATTAAGGTAATTTAACATATTTATAATTATTTTTAGTATTAATGTTTGTATTGTAATTGGAGTAATTTTTATATGTACTGAAATTAACTATTTAAATTAGGTACTATATATATGATATGTAGAAATTTATATACTTGTTGCTATGAAATGTGTTTTACATAACACAACATAGGCAGTGGGGATATTAACTTAACACTAAATGTATACTTAGTATTATAGACTTCATTTAAGTAGTTGGTTTATCATTCATTTATTTTCTTTACCTGTTATACCTTTCACTCCGTTTTTATGTTTTTTTAAGCTCAAAACTTCACTGAGTGTGAATGGTTTTTAAATGAAAGGGATTCAGTTGATAGCAACTTAATGCAAGCAACTGTATTGCATTAATTAATGAACATTTAAAAGGGAGTTGTACTTGGTTGTTGACGTGCAAGTCAGATCCATGCCAGCCTCCAATAGGGTCATGGCAGAGGAATCTGAGAAAAATGAGAAATCCTCTGGGTTTTTCTCCAGCCTTGAGAGATACGTTTTGAGGTTGGCAGGACAGCAGCTGAATCAGGCCTGAATTTTTGCCCTTTTTCTTGGCAGACAGACTATCTTCAGGATAGGAAGATTCCACCATAGCACCTTGCACCAATAATTTAATATGCTGGTTCTCCAGGTAAATTGACAAGGAGGAGAGACAAAGTACAGTTGTGTACACTTACCATAAATGTAGATGTTAGAGTATATTCACTGTTGCAGTCCTCACATATGGGTTATCCGGCTCCCGGTAGCCCTCAGTTGGCCAGAATACCAGAGTCCTTGGTATATGACGTCAGCTGTAAAACTGATGTCAGAATGTCTGGTATAAAGGGAGGCAGCAGACACCATTTCCTCAGTTTTTCTTGCCTTAACTGTCAGGAGCCCCCAAAAGAAGGCTGACCCAGGAAGGAACACCCTGGACACATGTCATACAAAAAATAAAAATACATAGTCTGTGCCTTAAGAAAAAAGGGGGAATGAAGAGTGAGAAACCAGGACTGCAACAGTGAATACACTCGAACATCTACATTTATGGTAAGTGTACATAACTGTCCTATGCTCTTTGTGTTTCACTGTTGCAGTCCTCACATAATGGTTGATTCCCAAAGCCCAGGATAAAGACAAAAGGGGGGAGGAAGGATCACAGATTAAGGGTTGGTAAGAAGTCCCTGCAAACAGAACAGTTGTGTACACTTACCATAAATGTAGATGTTAGTGTGTATTCACTGTTGCAGTCATCACATTTGGGTTATCTGCTTGCAGTAGCCCTCAGTCGGCCTGATTATCAAAGTCTTGGGTCCTGTGTCGTCATTTGTAAGGTT
>NC_056741.1:1676559479-1676579479 GCF_019279795.1 Protopterus annectens
AAAATATTTTTTTAAATAAATTTATATATATATATATATATATATATATATATATATATATATATATATATATATATATATATACACACAATTCTTTGACATCCTAGGTGTGAACAGTAAATATTCTTATGCACTAGATCATACTATTCTTAAAGATGTGGAGGAAATCAATGAACTGGGTTTATATATGGATAACATTTTTGTGTTTGATCAAAACATAACTAATGTGGTTAAAATATGTTCTACAGTTATGAGCGATTTGTTTCATACAGTGACTGGTTAGGAATGCCGATGTACTGCTTCCTTTATATAAAACTCTGGTAACACTAGTAACTGAATAGTGTGGTTCAGTATCTCTCCATAATAAAATTCAGTTGAGGAGAATTACAAGAATACAAACATTTACAAGGCAGGTAACTGGCCTAAGACACATACATTGCAGGAACAGGCTAAGGGCTCTCAAAATTATTCTCTATCAAGTATAGGTTTCTTTGGTGATTTAATGCTAATGTAGAAATCTCACAACAGTGAGGTACTGGCTTCTTCTATTCGAGTGTTACTTAAAAGACATAAAACTGACATGTAATATCATAATAGTAATAACAGTAATAATAATAATGCATTAATGGTTGATGTACCAAGACATTCTATTAAACTTCAACAGAACAGTTTTTGTTAGAGCAGTGAGCCTGTGAAATACACCCCCCATTATCTATTAGAATGGTCCCTAGCCTGGTATGTTTTAAAAATGTACTAGATTGCTGACTGGAAGATGTAGTATTTGAACTAAGAGTCAAATGGAAGCGAGTTCCTTGATGACCCTAGATGTCCAGATCTTGCTTAACTACTAAAATGTAATATTTGATTGAGTTCCTTCATGACCCTAAATGTCCAGAGCTTTTCTTTAACTACTACACTAGCACTGTAAACAAAGTAATACTTACGATCAGTGTTCTACACAGCCCTGCAACTCAGATACCCCCACTGTCCAACCAAGTTAATCTTCATGTGCAGCTCACTGATGGGAAAGTACAGTTTTGTAAGTTACTGAAACAGTAGATGTCCTACTGATCACTGCTGCAGTCTTTCAAACAAATGGATTATCACTGCTGATATCTGTCTGAGGTACCAAAAGCTTAACCTTTCCCTGGCTAAGTATCCAATGTGTAACCTATGCTCATAAGCATAGGGATATACAGGCAGATGTATGAGCATATAGCCTCACACCATCTCCAAACCAGCAGCCTGAAGATATCTGAGAGAGTGAATGGTCAGCTTGGAGAGGCCAAACAGGAAGTGGCAAGAAGCCCCTTTGATCCTAGGGCCCAAACTACAGGACAGAAACAGAGAGTGAAATGGTCACCAAATGAGAGGAGAAGGAGGGTTGAAGGAATGCTGCAACAATGACCAGTAGGACAAGTGCCATTATGGTAAGTTATTACACAATTGTAATATGTCCCAACTGAGATCACTGTTGCAGTACTCCAAACAAATGGATGATTTCCAGAGCTGAAGGGAAACTAAGGGAACTGGCAAGTTGACAAAAGAACGATCCAAGAGGCTGGAAAGGACTGACCTAGGGAAAGTAGTCATGGACCTTGAAAAGGCATCAACCTGTAGTATTTAGTGAAGGTGGGTAAAGATAACCAGGTGGTAGCTTCCAATACAGCTCTGGCATCAACCCATTTGTTGAAGTTCCCAGAGGATGCCACCACCCTGGCAGAATGAGATTAAGGGTGTGAACAGATCTGGTTTTGTCCAAATAAAACCTCAGTTGTCTGTGAACACCCAGAGAGTGTAGGGGTCTTCCCCTCTGTTCTGTACGCTGAGGAAGAAAGTAACTAGATTGATGGCCTAGCTGAGAGAACACTCATTCACTACCTTTGGCATAAAAGACGGGTTAGACTTGAGGGCCAACCCTGTCCTTGTGAAAAATAAAAAAGGGACGAATGGTGATGAGGAAACGGATACTCTCCTAGCAGGATTCATGACACAGGCAAGCATACATTTGTATAAATGAAAACAAACCATATTGACATGTTTTCACTTGCAAACATTATACATCATATCCAAAACATTGAGTGTACTGTTACACTTTTTTCTATGCAATTTCCTCATACCCATTTCTAAATATTCCATTTCCAGTTCTTTACCTTTGTTACTATATTCGCTGCTTCTAGTGCAATTGGTTTAGACTTTCATTTCCACTTTCTAGTAATTGCTTTTTTGGCTGCCACCAGAATTAAATTCAGCAAGGCCTTACTGTGTCTAAGGCAATTCTGATTCTCCATCACAGCTCAAAAAATAATTTCTTTAGTAACACCAATTTGCCCACCCACTATTTCTGACAGTAGTCTGCAGGGAATTTTTTAAAATCTGCCAGCTCATTGCACTCTCAAAAAATATTTTCCAGTTACCTTTTTCTTCCACATCACACCTCCAACATTTGAAATCTACCCAAGGAAAAATTCTTTGGAGTCTGCTTGAGGTATAAAAATACCTATGCAAAGACTTGCAAGCAAAACCCTAAATCTTGTAGGCTTTGTTGCATATCTGGGATCCGTATGTATATCCTCCTAGGGGTCCTTTGTAAATTGCTTATCCAATCTCTCTTCCTAAACCTTTCTAACCGCCTCGGATTGATTCCTATAGTTATGCAAAATTATATATGCACTACTAATTATCCCTTTTTAACAGCAGCTTCTGGTCTACATTCTACTAAAATTTCTACCAGTGCTGGTCTTTCACTTAGGATTCCCCTATATCTCTTTGTCTATACTCTACCAATCCTTGACAGTAAAGGCAATCTCTAGCCTGCAGTCCAAATAAATTCTTGGTCTCTCCCCATTCCATTACTTTTCCCCTCTCCAAATACTTGCTCTCAGTACTTTGGTTCCTTTATCAGTTTTCTCCAGTACATTTCAGCCCCCTCTTATCTACTCTCTACACCCCTAACTGCAGTGATCCCTACAGGCATAATCTCCTCTGTCCATTCCTGTGTTGGCTTAGGACTTTCTGCTGCTTTATGGATACAATATTCTGTATAGTTATTGTTACTCTCCTTAAGGATCTACATTCAAATCCTACTCTCTCCTTATTTCTTGAGCTTCTCTAGCATTTAATCATTCCTTTCCACTGAATTATAACTTTCTACTTGCGCTATGTATAGGAAGGAGCCTTAACTGTGTAGCTCTGAATTGTCCCCTTTTAATCAGGTACATACACATACAAATATTTCAAGCATGGGCATTAATGCCTTTCTAGCTTGCCAATATACCAAAACACTTATCCCCATAATAAATATCCAGGCGGTTTTTAAAAATATCTAAATTAGTACTTGCTTTAATGTAATTTGGTAGTCTGTTCAATGCATCAGCTATTCTGTCAGTGAACCAATTAGTACACTTCTCATTCCTATAGAATCTTCTACATAGGTTGTCTGATGATTTTCTAGTACTTTTTGTTAACCCCACAAATTCCTAGAGGTAGTTGTCAGTAAATGCCCTACATACCTGAATAAGATCTCATCTTAGATATCTGTAAGAGACACTGTACAAGTTCAGATATTTTAGTCTTTCATAACTTAATTTTTCACATCCATGGATACCCTTGGTATACTTCCATTGTACTCTTTACAGTTTACTCATGCTTGACTTCGGGTCTACTTTACGCGCTCGAAAGCTGAAAAACCCGAACATAAAGAATGAACCATGAATACGAACAAAACCGCAAAAGTGGAAATATCAAATTCGCATAGTTGGTCCGTCTGCGGTATAGCTCCGTAAGGTAAGTGTGTGATAGTTACGGACCTTAGGGTTAGAGAGGGGTTAAGATAAGTGCATAGGTAGGTTTTGTGTATGTAAGGTTTTGTTAAGTGTATGTGTGTGGAATAGTTAGTTTGGTTATAGCTCCGTAGGGGAAGTGTGCGGTAGTTGCGGACCTTAGGGTCAGGGAGATGTTAAGGATAGTACATAGATAGTTGTGTATGTGGGGTTTAGTGTAGGGTTAGCAGCAGGGTTTTGGTGCTTTAATTTAGGGTTAAAAGTAAGGTTTTGGTTAGTGTATGTGTTTTTTTTTTTTATTGTGTTTGGGTAGGTAGTGTGTTGCAGGTGGTGGGTTGGCCGACTGACAGTTTGAGGTTTTAAATTTCCCGCTTTAGTACGTTCGACATATTCACGGTTCGCTGTTTATGTGTCGCTCTATTTGGATTCGGGTTTTTTGTGTTTCGAGCGCATAAAGTAGACCCTTTGATTTCTTATAGGGTTTCCATATTGTTATTCCATACTCAAGTTTGCATCTAATGTAACTAACAGACAATTAGTTCATTGTTTTTGATTTCCTAGCCTTTATAAATCTTTTTATACAACCTATAGTTCTATAACTATTATTAACCAACTGGCTGATATGATTAGAAAAACGCATAGCTGAATCTATTCATATACCCAGGTCCTTAAATGAGTCTACAGTTTCAATCACTGTGTGCTGTATTAAATATTCACCTTTCAATTTATGCCTACCAAACCTCATATGCTTAGTTTTTGATGTATTTATCAGCATATTAAATTGACCATTTGGGCACAGAAGAATAGTCAAGCTATTTTGCAGACATGCCTTATCTGTAACACATGTAATCAGTTTACCCAATTTCAGGTCATCAGCAAATAGACTGTAGAACACTTCAGATGAAAAAAGTAAGGTCTGAAAGATATAATCTAAACAAGTAAAGACCTAGGACAGAGCCTTGTGGGACACCCTGACAGTAACCAAAGATTTTGCCTGTCCAGTTGCTGTATGATACTTGCCATGTCCTATTTGTAAGCCATGCCATGTTATCAAGAATACATTGATACCTAGTTGTACTAATTTAGTGATCAGTGTTATGTGCATGACCCTGTCAAATACCAAAGTTAAATCTACATAAATTACATCACAGCACAATTTTTCATTCATAGCTGTTAATATATTGTTATAGAACATCATGTTACAGGTGGTAATACATCAGTTTTCAACATATGCATACTGATATATGGTTTCAAGTCCCAACATATCCAGTTCTGACAATAACTTATCCAATATTACCTTCTCCATTATTTTTCCACAACATGAAAGTACACTTAAGGGTCGATAGGACTCTGGGTTTGTCCTTCTCCCCTTTCCCTTAAAAACAGGTTTAATAAGCACATGACTCCAAATCTTGAGGAATCGCCCCATATTTGCATGACCTAGTGAATAACAAATATAATGATACTATTAATTTTTTGCTGAAGTGCTCCCAGGTCATTGTTACTAATTCTGTCTCCTCCCTGGTGCTTTGTTTGGATCCAGTTTGCACAATTCTTTTTCAGTATCTAATTTGACTCCAGTATCTGGGGTTACCGGGATGTCATTAGGACAACTTACCACCCCTGTTGTGGAGCCAAACTGTTTTGCATAAGGTTTTGTAAATATATCTATAACCTGTTGTCGGAGAATAAATTTTAGAATCTGCACACAGTTTAACAATTTGTCTCTACTCCTTTCACATCTTATGCATCTATAAAAAGGTTTCCTGGTACTTTTCCATTATCAGGGTAACAGGTCTAATGACCACAATAAATTGTTATAGTTACATTCAGCTGTAATTCACTTTAAACCACGGAAAAATAACAAGTAAACTGCAGTCCTTTGTAGTGACTGTGGTTACATGTTCTGCAGTCTAGGTGAGAAAGACTCTCTTACTGTCTTACCCAATGTAGGTGGGGCAAAGGCCATGAACAGAGAATCTTTCTGATGGACTTGGTTCTAACGCAACTAGAATCAGAGATGACTGTGACCATCTAGTTCATTGCACAACTATTCTCCTGTGTGTGTGTCAAGTTCGGGAGAAATAGTAGCAATTGAATGGCTGATGTCGATTTAGACACTGTGGGTACCTTGAGGATAACAGACAGATTTGTTCTTAGAGAAACTTTTTGTGAAAAATTAGGTACAGTGCAACAGATAAGACATGAACTTTCAATTTTCTCCTTACAGAAGTGACAGGAACTAAGAAAAAATGTTTTTACCAAGACAGAATCAGGTAGTGGAACGTGCGTTGTTGCTCGTTTGGAAATACCGTGCAATTTTATTTTTTATAGAGACGGACTCGTTACAAGCCAGTAACACAGGGTGCTGCATCTTCATGTCTGTTTCTTGGTCTTTCAAGACAAGTGGTTCAGAGCTAACAGCTGTGCAATCATGGCATGCGCGTTACAGCTGTTGCCCCGATAACGGAAAAGTACCGGTTTCCTATTATGCTCAATATCTTTATATACATTTTCTTCAAATTTTTCTTGATCTTGTCTCACACTATGCTTAATCTGTTTGTCCAGCTTATTTCAGTTTTCAAAGTTGTAGTTCGACCTTCCATTTCTTATATTTTATGTCTCTCGCCTTAATCAGATATCTTGTTCTTATGGAAATATATCTGCCTGATTTTGTATGCCTAGATCCTGATGTTAAACATTTTTTTTGATTTTTTGCACTCAATTTCTCTTTCAAAACTTTCCACATTCCATCTGCAGTTTTTTTCACTCATTTAGTTTTACATAGTGACTGTTATGCTTCCATAAAATCTGTAATTGTTAACCTTCTGTGCATAGTCTTAGATTTCAGTTTGGCAGAATTATCTAGCAGCAAATTAACCTTTATAACCCCATGACCACTGCACACCAATGGTGGTAAAACTTGACTTGAAGTTATAGTAATTTCTTTGGGAACACAAATAACACCTAGTATGTTCCATTCACTGGTAGGATCTTTACAACCTGAAGCACTTGTTCCTGAATATACATTGTGAATAATTTCCTTACTAACGTTGTAGAATCAATATTATTCCAGTATGTTTCTGGTAAATTTAAGTCCCCAGTTAATATTATTCTTCCATCCTGTGTTTCATGCAAGAAATGTATGAATGTCTCTAGGCTATCTGCACTTGACTTTGGTGGTCTATATACTCCAACAATTATTTGTTCCAGGGTTGTCTTTACTGTCACAGTTGACAGTATAGCTTGGTGTTATCACTGAATATGTAATAATCACAGGTCTCACAGCTATCTTTAATCCCTATCATACCACCTCCACCTGATTTTTTATTAGAATGTCTGTTACAGTAAAAACATTTACTCCCTGACAGAACTGGTTTCCAGTCATTGTTCTTCAACCATGTTTCCACAAATAACATCACTCTTGTAGGAAAGTAGCAAATTTTCCAATAAAAAAACTTTATTAAGGCTCCTAGCATAAACAACCAAAGATGTATCAAATGTTATCTGTGGGCTATTAAATTTTTGACATGGCAAAAAACCTGCCAAGTGTGTCAAATATTGAAAAATATCTGCTGCAAACATTCTCTTCCCTGATCTAGAGAAATACACACCATCCTGTCTGAACACGTGCCCAAAACAAGGCTTGGATGCTCTACACATTTCCCAAACCACCTTGTTCTACTACTTTTCTACAGACAACCCTCTCCTCCTACCACCCAACACTACAACCTGTGAGAGATGCACTTATCTAGCCAAAATGGAGGTAAATCTCTCTCCAACCAAGACTGAACTTGACAGTCATGAGGAGAAGGTAAACATTTGCACCACACCACACATCACATAGTCTCACTAAATCTACACCACCAAACTCCACACATAGCAACACAAAAACATTCACGGAGGCTCTCAATAATAATCTGTCTAAGCAACAGAGACCTCCAAAGCAGAAACACAAGCAACCTCCATCCCTCAACACAACCCAAATGACACATAGCCCACAGACTGAGTGTGCCACTCAACCACAGCCAATAAGGCAAAACAACATACCCAACACACTAGTCATAGGTGACTCTAGTCAGGCACACTGATGTCCCACTCACCAGGCTAAACAAGGAGAAGGTTGCTGTCAGCTGCCTGTCAGGTGCCAGGATCCGCCACATAACCCATGCACTCAGGTCACTCCACAAGTACAAATATGACTATCATTGTCCATGTTGGTGTGAATGACCCGAGACCTACCTCCCTCGACTACATGAAGAGAAACATGGAAGAGCTCTCTGATCTTGTAGCCCAGGCAGATATGACCCTAGCCCTGAGTAGCATTCTGCCATCACCCAGAATGATACCGCAGTACAAGGACAAAATGATTGACTTCAACAATTGGCTAAGCTTCTGGTGTCATTCTAAGGGGATCTAGTATCTGTCTGCTTGGGATGACATGGTCAACAGACCATGATGCTTTGCCACAGATGGCCTGCATCTGTCGCCCCTGGGATTCCGGATACTGGCTAAGGCTCTTGCTGCCCCTATAGTGCCTTTTTTAGGCAGGGTTCAAATAAATTCACCACCATAACAGGAACAGGCAAGCAAAAACTGATGGTAATGCTACTGAATGCTAGAAGTCTAAATCTCAAAATGCACTCACTTGAGGCACTCCTTAAAATGGAGAACATTGATGGCTCAAGGCTCCAGAGAGCATCCCTGCACTACAAGGCTATAACTCATACCACACTTTTCGGCCATGTAACCTGGACCGAAACACCAAAGGCGAAGGTGTGTCCAAATTCATTAAGGATATCCACACCTCCAGGCTAGTTGCTCAGCATAATGCATCCGAGGTTATCCAAGTGCAACTAACTCTGGGCAAAACTGCAATCCAAATTGTAGCTTGCTACAGATCTCCTACCATGCCCCAGGATTCCTACTCCTCTTTTCTTGATGTACTGGAAAATATTAGGGTTCAACCAAACACCCTAATAATGGGTGACTTCAACTACCCCACCATTAACTGGGAAAACTACTCGTGTACCAACTCCTTAGCTCAACGCTTTCTGGAATTCACAAACTCCAATGCCCTAGATCAACTTATCCAAACCCCCACCAGGGGCAACAATATCCTAGACCTAGTCATTACCAACATGAGTGACCGGTGTTCCACACCTGAAGTCAACTCCTCGTTGGTCCGATCTGACCATAAGCTTATCACCCTTGATATCCACATCCTGCCCCCACTCCCCATTAAGGAAACCACAGTAAAAAAATTTCTCCAAAGCCAACTTCATGCTTCTTAAGACAGAAGTGGTGAACTTCATGACACCCATGCAGATGGACAGTACAGTTACAACTGCTGAATCCTACACAAATGCACTCTATAAGCACTTACACGAGTGCATGGATCATGCTATCCCAAACAGAACCAAGACACTATCCTCCAAAAAAAGGAAGCCAATCTGGTGGTCACCTGCCATAAACAAACTATACAAAAAAAGGAAGAAACTGTTGCAAAAGAGAGTAAAATCCCATGAGTGAAGGAGCTCCCTGGTCAGCCTCAGTAAGAAGCTGAGATCCCTTATAAGATTCCTCCAAAGCTAGCTACGAAAACAAAATTGCCACTAAATCCAATGACAACCACAAAGCATTCTACAGCTATGTCAAGAATCTAGATGGCAACACCCAGATCTGCTCTGAGTTGCAGCACAAAGGCACGGAAATTACAGAACCAACTGATATTGCCAACATCCTGGTAGATAGGTTCAGTGCTAACTTCCCCCTCTCACCCTCTAAAGGGCCCATATATCTATACAGAAAGAATGCAGAGTCCCTGTAATCACAACTATGCAGGTAAAAGCTGCACTCTCTAAAGCCAAAAACACAGCATCCATGGGACCGGACAACATCCCAGACTGCGTTTTACATGAACTTCAGAACGAACTGGCTCCCCACTTAAGCACCATGTTCAATAATAGCCTCGCATCAGGCTTTGTGCCCATTGAATGGTGCACAGCAACAGTTATCCCACTCCACAATGGGAGAGCCACCACTGATCCAGGGAACTATCGACCTATTAGCCTGATGAGCCTGGTCTGCAAGGCCATGGAACGTATCATCATGGAACTCAAAGACATTGGTAACCTCCAAACTCTGGATCCCACCCAGTTCGGGTTTGTGAAAGGCAGATCATGCCTCCTGAACCTGATCAACTTCTTTGAGGCAGTCACCAAAGCCGTGGGTGAGGGTAAGGTGGTTCACACAGCCTACCTTGACCTCGCCAAGGCTTTCGACATCATCCCCCATTCTGGAATTATAGCTAAACTCACTACACTAAGTATAAATCCTTATGTCACAAGATGGGTTGCCAACTGGCTCACTGACAGAACCCACACTGTAAAAGTTGCAGAATCCAAATCTAACCTCAAAGCACTGACAAGTGGAGTACCACAGGGTTCCGTCCTGGGACCTCTCCTGTTTGCTTCTCTGAAGTACAGGCTAACACAGAAGGCCTCTAGCTAATGAAGTTCGCAGATGACTGCAAACTAGGAGCCATAGTCAAGTCCCCAAATGATGTGGGCATCCTACAGAAGGGCCTCACTGAGACAGATGCCTGGTGTCAGAGCCATGGCTTCAAGCTCAATGCCAAAAAGTGCAGCGTCATCCCCTTTGGTAAAAACTCTATACCCATGAACTACCACACAGGCAGCAATCTACTTAACACCGAATGCATGATAAGAGACCTTGGGACCCAGGTGGACAGTAGTCTCTCCTTTGATAGTCACATTGCCACAGTAGTCAGGAAGTCCTTCTACGTGGCACATCTCTTCATAAAAGGGTTCGCATCCAGGAAAAAAAAGAGGTTATTGTTCCCCTCTACTTGACACTCAGACCCATTATAGAGTACAACGCCCCTTTTGGAATGTACCTCACAAGACATCTGCAGCAGCTGGAAAGGCCACAGAAGTACCTCACAAAGAGGATTACTGGCCTCAAACAAATGCACTATACTGACCACCTCAAAAAACCCCAGCTTGACTCCATAGCATATCGCCTACTCCGAGGTGATCTCTGCCTAACATATAAAGCTATGTCAAACCCAGAGCTGTTAGACATGCTACACAAAGAAATCCCAATCCCTCCAAGCTACAAGCTCTAGGGACCTAAACCTTGTCACCACAATAAACAGGACATGCTGGAGGGTTAGATTCCTGTCCCACAGACTTCCTATACTCTGGAACAAGCTACCCATCTATATCAAGCAAAGTTCATTAGCACTCAAGAAAAATCTTGATGAGTGGATGGGAAATAGGAAATACACCCCAGGGATCACTTCTGTGTCTCTGCTCGACAGTGGCACAGGAAAATAACTTTCTTGGGTGGCATAAGCCATGGAACCTTATTGGCTCGGCTTACATAGACCCTTGGGCAGATAGCCTAGTACCTACCTAGTACCTACCTAGTACCTACCTATGAACCTACTGGAAGGATCAACTTATCCCACTTGACTCTTGCCGTCTTTCCCCTCTCAGACAAAATACTTCAAATATTTATTAATTCCTATCCACAACTTCTCCTCTGGTTTATAAAAATATGTCTGACCTGTGTATAAAGCTAAAGGGACTAAACATTTTCACTGCTAGCATCTTGCTATCCAACTTGGCTTCCATTTTCTTAGTTTTTGCATTATCTTTTGTTTAGTCACCACATAACCTTAGCTGCCATAAGAGAATCTTTTTAACCCATATCCCTAAGCACTTTTTTCTCCTCAGATCCCCATATTGCTGAACAAATTTGGGTGTGGTTACATAGTTTACAGCTACTGACTGTTTTTACCTTCGTTAATTTTGTATCCCCACAAGACTTGAAATGGCCTCAATCTTACACAAGACTGAAATGCCTTTTTCTGGTTTTATAAGGTACAAAATAATATCTGCTAAATAAAGCCAACTTTTCTTTATTACCAAACCAATAATGTCCTTTAATTTCTGAGTCCCTTATTTTCTTTGCCAATGGTTCTAAATATAAAGCAAATAACGGAGGGGAAAGTAGACCCCCCCTTGCTTGGTTCCTTTGCTCAAACAGAACTTATCTGAGAGGACCCCCCCACACACACACACACACACACTAATTTTGCCTCCAATCCCTCATATCCTCCTAATTAACATTATTATTATGCCAGGGAATGCAAATGCTTCCACTGCCATACTCATGAAATCCCAGCTTACTCTGTCAAATGCTTTCTCTGCATTAAAACCCTCCTTCTATTCCTGGAAACATTCTGGTAGACTGGTTATACAACACCATTTTTATATCACCTCCTACTATCTACCTGTTAATAAATCAGCCTCAACAGTCTATAACCTTGGTGTATTAATTATTCCATATGTCTTTCCATTAGTTTTGTTTTTCTGATTTGCACATTTCACTGCTTTATAATGATTTTTATAAAATTTCTGAAATATTTCTAATACATCTCTAGGATTTCTAGTGATTTTCCTTACTATAGGCTGCCTAAGCTTGGCAAGAACCCTTTCTACTTTGTTGCCTGAGCCGCTGTGCTAAACACTTTTGTATTCTGGAATTATTACAAAAAATCTTATTTAACAGCACTCTTTCTAAATTCATGTAGTCCCTTATTTTCTCTTTAGTACTTTACAGTTTTTGCTCTGAGATTCACCCTATTTTCAATACTTTAACCTTTGTCAGTCCCTCTAAATAATTCCTGTTACTTCTTAAATTGCATCTCTTTCTTGTATTTCTACCCTGTTTTTAAACTCTACTTCCATTTCATCCCACTCACTTGCTATATGTCCTGAAGAAGTTTCTATTTTCTCTAATAACTCCCAAATAATTTCCATTACCCATTCCTTAAATTCCTCTGTTTAACAGACAGATGGGGAAGCACCAGTGTCTCATTTTTATTTTAGATATTACTGGTGCATGACCTGAAATAGTTATTGGGCGAGTATCAACACTTTCAATTGAATTCACATTTTCCTGTGAAATAGGATTTCTATGTAACCTAGCCCAGGTTTTGTACCTTGGGCAATATGTAAATTCATTCTGATCTCCTACTACTGAATTCATATCTTCCATACCAAATTTCATACATTTCTTCAAAAATCTACCATCTTTCATTATATTTTCCCTTCTATGCCCCCAGCATACATCCTCACTATTGCAAATCAAATTCCAGTCCCCACCTATAAGTAATATTCCCTGCTGAAAGCAGATTATTTCTCCCAGAATTTTCTTAAACTCCACTGTGGCAATTTTAGGTGGAATACAAATACATGAGGGTCGTCCTCACTTGCTAGTAGCCCTTAGTACTGCAAATCTACCATCATCTTTTTTTCACTCTTCTATCAGTATAGAATCTCCTCTAGTAATTAATATAAGTATTCTTCTTTTCCTTTCTCCCAGATATTCTGCTAAATAACCATCCTGAAATCCTTTCTTTATTAAATTCCCATTTCTTTTCAAAGGTGTCACCTGTAGCATAACTATTTGCACTCTGCATTTTTAACATAGTTCATTACTCTACCTATGGTAAGTTATGTACAACTGTTTTTTTAATGTCTAGGTTCAGCTTTTGTGTTACATGCATGCACTAATGTTTAGCAGGTTAATTCTTTATATATTTGTTTCTTGTCATATCCATTGGAACCTATGGCGCACCTTACAAGATTTTTTTGTTTTAATGAAAACCCTCAAAAAAAAACACCCTCAGAACACCCTCATAACCTAAGTTAATAGAAACACACAAGATTAAGTACATCCTGAAATAATGAAGTTGAACCCTCCTAATAGGTACAATTGTCCAAGACTGACCACCTACACTTACAGGCATTAATGGGCCTATAATTAAATTTATCAGTGCTAAGAAGCATGGTACACATGCACTTCTACTTACACTAAGTGCTGTCTTTGTCTTATCTTTATTCCTCTCCCAGATACAGAAAACTAGAATGCTTTCAGAAAACATCTTTTAGCCACTGAAAGAAAAAAGTATTCCGTTTTTACTGCCCTCTTATCAGCTTGCCTTCATAGAAACATGCGCCTTCAGATACATGCGTCTCATGTTGCATTCTGAACACCTATTTGCTGAAAAAAAATTTCATTACAATTAGTGTTCTTTTATTTACTTGCTTCCATTTAACAGCCATAAGCCTTAATCCAGTCACTACCCCTATGCAAAAGTAAAAAAAAAAAAAAGCCTAACAATTTTACTTTCATCATAACATGCAGTATGTCATGTTTTATAAATATGTTGAAAATTATATTACTTACACTTAACTCTCTCCTTCCACCCCCCTCTCCTTATGAACTTCCAAACATTAATGACATGAGGTAGGGCATATGCTTTGGAGTCCCCTACAAATTTAATGGTAAAAAAAATCCAATCTTACCAGGTTTTCTTGTTCAGCTAATTTTCACAAATTTGATTAATGAATAAATGTGGGATTACAAAGCATTAATTTCTGAGTTGCTGGATTTCTTCCTGTTGAACTCTATCCCCCAGCTCCAGTCTCTGGTTCCTTTCCAACATATTCGTGTTTTTTCTGGTTAACTTCTGTGATTTCTCTGTCTCAAGCATTTTCTTTTGGAATATTGGAAAAGGTTTCACTGGCAAACTCCTCTATGAGCTTTATAACCAGAATAATAAGCAGCAGAATCCCTTTCTGTTTGAGAACACTTTTTATTGGACTAACTTTTGTATTTTCCTTCTTCTGCATGTTCTGCATCAAAAAATGACTTTGACCCCCCGAAGAAAAAAACAGTCTGAAGATAGCTGGATACACCTGCTTGAATCTCTCACCTGCCTCTTGACATTCTCTGATTACTGGAATAAATTTACTCCTCTTCTGCCTGGTGTACAGTGAGTAATCATTTTCCACAAACACACTTTAAATTTTACTACTTTGTCTTTGTCAGAATTTTGTTAAAATCAACTCTTTCTGCTGGTAGGATTACATCTTTACTATTAAAGATCATGCCTGCTTTCCCATGGCCAGGTTTGGAGCATACACACAATGTGCCCTTTCAATTAAAAACTCCTGCTGTGGAATACAGTCCAGTTTGTGAATTTATAAAAGTAAGTCTTATTTCTTCCAGTTTCTCCAATAAAACAGAAAATCTCAGGTTTTCCCTATGAACTCTTTCTTCTCATTCTAATATTTTTTTCAAACACTTCTTATTGAGCAGTCTTGTACTTGGCCAGCCTTTTCTTCATTTTGATGTCTGATTTTTGCAGTTTTATCAGCTCATTTGAATATCTGCTTAAAGCTTCTGCCATTTTTCCAGTCTTTTATTTGAGTTGATTTACTCCTTCAGTGTTTTGTCTATTTTAAATCAGCTTTGAGCACATTTTACACATTTCTTCTTTAGATTATGGAAAGTCATGTCTTCCATCAAAGATGGAGCTTGAACTGCTTGTTGCTGAACAGCTGCATGATTCTCCTCAGCCAGGGTTTTCTCCTCAACTTTTGTGGTGATTTGCTTTCAGGTTCTCTAAATTTCTTCTTTGCTGGCATCCAGGCAGTACACTTAAACTGAAACTTTGAAGTTTTTGTTTTGGGATCTTTAATAAAATCTTTGGAATAAGAGAGAGTGGGGGAAGGTAGAGAGAAACTATCCTGACCACTGAAAGAAGAAAGCATCTGGGTGCAAGAGAGGAAGAGTTGTTTGTTGCTCTCTGTTATAAACAAATCTGAGGTGTCCCCCAGTGGTGAAGCATGGCCAGGAAGACTTGTCTGTTTAGAGTCTATGTTTGACTGTCCTCCAAGGCCCTGCTCAATGAGCCTGCTGACACCTTTTCTTGTGATGGGATGTACATGGCAAGTAGGGACATGGTCTTCTGGATGGCCAGTTCTTGGGCACTCTCAGCTAGTCTGCACAGTCAGTAGGATCTGGTGCCTCCTTGCTTATGTACATGACCATCATATTGTCTGTGAATACTTGAGGAGGACCTGGTTCCAGATATGCAAGACATGAACAGCTTGTACGAAGGCTCTCCTCTCTTTCAGTTTAATGTGTTCCTTTTTGAGGTCGGGCTGCCATTTGTTATATACCCTATGGGGAACTGTCCAGGTCTCATCCAAGGCATCTGTTTACATCTCCTGAACTGGGGCTAGTGGGATGAAGGGGAGCCCTGGGTCGAGTTTCACCTGGTCTATCCACCATGACAGCACCTTATTAGAGCAAGAACACATGTCCATCTACCCACTGAATTGAATAATCTACTTGAAACTTCAACAAAGCATCTTTACTCCTCCCTCAGGGGTACTGGAGAGAGAGTCTCTCCTAGATCTGTTAGCTAAAGTGATTTTATCTGAACTAATCCTTTGTACTCTGTTTCTGAAACAAGGTTTGAGAGGAATCCCTTTTTCTAGTGGGTGAAAGCACTGGACCCATTTTGTTTTCATGTACCACTGAATCTTCTTCATATGTAACCTGGTTAGGGAGAGCATTAGGACAGTTACTGCCATGAATCCTAGAGCTTTTAGGATTTCCTTGGCCAAGTAATGGTTGAGGGAGAAAAACTATGGAAGTAAGCTGTAAGGTTCTGCACGTTTTCCTTTGGCAAGCAGACCTGCATTCTTCTGGTGTCCAATCTACAGCCCACAAATACTAGGTCCTGAGTGTACTGGAGGGAGGACTTTTTGTAGTTGACACTGAACACCAGCTGTAAGAGGAGGACGAGGGCAAATTAGAGAAGTTGTAGCAGGATCTGTAGAGAGGTAGGCTGAACAAGCACATCGTCTAAGCAGAGGAAAATCTGAATTCTCTGAGTTCAGCAGTAGACTGTTTCCAGACATATTGTGAAAACAATTGGGGCTGTGGAAAGTCCAAAAGGCAAAGTAGGAAACAAAGAAAGAAAAGTCATTACAGATCCAGAGGAATCTCCTGCAGGTAGGGTATAAGCATAAATGACAGGCATCCTTTAGACCCAGAGAAACTAGGTATGCCTGTGGAAGTATGAAGGGCAGTGGTGTGTACAGGGAAAGCATTTTGAAGGTTGGCACTTAAGAAAGTGCTTAGCAGACACACACACACACACACACAGGGAACCAGTATGAGTATTGTTCCTCTTCTTGGAACTAGGAGAGTTTCCAAATAAAATCCCCTTCCTACGAATTCATTAGGCACTGGTTCTACAGTGCCTTGTACCAGTAATTCTTGAAGAAAGGGTAGTAGCAGATGGGCATTGGCTGTGGGGGCGGTATACCTTTCAGTGGAGGAAGTTTTTTTCCAAGACATGGACTAAGCCTTTCTTATGATAGAAGGGACCCAGTAGTTTGTGGTGATCCTTTGCCAGTTTTTGATTGAGTTTGCCTTTTGGAGATGGGGCAGGACAAGACTAAGGGGAGGGAGGTGCTGATTAGCAGATGGTCACAGTGATTTTTCCCTGAAGGGAAGCCTCCCAGATGTGGAATCCCTCTGTGGATATTTGGAAATCTCTTTCTGGGTGTCTTCTTGTGTTCTTGAATAGGTCTGGAGTTCCCTTCTAACAAAAGGAGTGGGCATGGCTGGGTAATTCCTCTGATATCTAGGCACAAAGATTAGCAAAATCTGCCTGCAGTCTTTCATTGTTTTGCTTTGCTCTTGTCTAAAGAAGAATCATGAAGTTTAGCTTTAAAGCCTTCAGGCCTAGGCCGATTATGCATGAACCATGCATACTTGCTTGGAAGGGAAACTCCACAGCATCATAGCTACACTTTACGCTGTGTCCGACTACCTGAGCAGCCTGATTAAGCAAGGACATTTGTTGTTTGGAATCTGATGACTGTGAATCCACCACTACCCTGTTTAAGGAGTTGAGTATGGATGATAGGTACTTGGTCATCTGGGTCTGGTAATTAATAGACCTGTAACAGAGTAGGCAGGGTATAAGCCCCCCCCCCCGGAGCTGAGAAGAAGTTTAAAAGGTTTATCAGAAGGGAGAGTAACTGTAGAAGGCATCTGCCACAGGATTCGTATACAAGAATTTAAGTTCATCCTGAAGACCTCACTTTGTATTCCTCTTTCTGTGTTCAGTTAAAGATCATCTCAAGTCTGAATAATCTGCAAATGCTTTCCCTCTGGACACATCACTTAATCTCCCACTCTCCCCCTTCACCAGTCAGCCACCTTTATCTTCCTCGTATTACTTCCAGACACTGATATGAGACATCTCTTCCACACTGAATAGTTAATTTCTGTGTATTCTTACCTTACTTTTACTATCCTTTACACTGTGCTTTTTCAATATTTAACTCTCTTCTTCCTGCTTTACTCTAACCATCCTGTCCTTCACGGACAGCTGAAACTCATAATTGCTGTTGTGCAGGGAGGCCAACCCAAGTTACTGCACTTTGCGTCAGATGTTTTGGCCAAAGTGGAACATGCAGCCTTTGGCTATCGCACCATTAATGTTAGATTTAATGCTCTTAACCACTGCCACCTCAAAGTCAGAAAGCACCTACTGGAGGCTTGTCTCAAATCCATGTTCAGCAAGCAACTGGAAGACACAGTGCCACATACAGTTATACACCAGTAATGATTATTTACTCATGAGGCAGTATAACAATGGCACAGATTTGCTGCACCCACCAAATTTCACGAGCCAATGTATACTATAAAGTTGGCAACAGATGATCCCTTTATAGAAAAAGGTGCTGTCCATAAGCCATATGGTAGCCTTACTAAGGTCATAGAGGTTGTTTGCTACTGTTAGCACTATAACTACATTGTCTGTGCTAGCATCCACTACCCTCTTCTCTATGAATGGACCTGCTTTAGTTGGGAACTGTTCCACATCTATATCCTGCAGTTGCATGGAGGGGTTGAACCTGGATCTGATTTCCTTTCTCCTTACCCTCCCTACCTGTTGCAAAAGGGCCTTTCTAGAGGGAGACTGGGGATTATGTCAATAGCAGTGGTTGCAAGGGCATCTTCGACTAACAAACATGGGGTGTCCCGGTAGACTTCGGCTCTGCATCTTAGCTCTGAACACAACTTGTATTTCTCTATTTTAGTGGGGCCGCCATGTGGTTGTGCAACCTCCCCACTACCACAACTTATTGGGGCCTCCCTACCTTTGCATGCTTGTGTGCACTTCTATTTGCAGCACCAGTATGTTCAGTTCCTCACTTTTCTTTCTTGATGACGTACATACCCCCTCCATTAGAAGCACAGGCTTTCCCTTCTGGGACACCTCTTTTGGTATATTGTGCCTGCTTTTCCTGGTGCAGGATATTCCACATCAGCCATTCATTTTCCTGCGTTCTGTACACCTTCCTGCCACTTTTGCTTAGTGCTGATATGAGGGGTTTGTTAAACAAGCAGATTTCGCTTATATGCTGTATGAGTAAGTAACGTTTCGATGTTCTGTGGATTCGCTTTTACAGTCTCAAGATACTGGGTTTCGATATTTTGGTATCTCGAGCTTGTAAAGTAAATATATATATATATATATATATATATATATATATATATAGATATATATATATATATATATATATATATATATATATATATATATATAGATATATATATATATATATATATATATATATATATATATATATATATACCAGACATTTTTTAAATTTTGTCAGTTCTGAAGTTCTAGATATCATTAAAGAATGAAAGAGCTTAGCATCAGTTTTGCCTTAGAGTGTCTTTCTTTTAGTTTATAAGAAAGAAGTTTATTTTATTGGTACAGTTCTTTGTTTGCATTAGTTATCACAGCTTGGATATATATATATATATATATATATATATATATATATATATATATATATACACACACACATCTATAGCTAACTATATATATATATATATATATATATATATATATATATATATACATTTATATATACACATATCTATCTATATCTCTGAGTCTATATTAGAACGTTGAAAGTTCATTATTTTTAATGTTCTAACATCGAACCCTATTCAGCGAATGCTGAAAATAGCAAAACGACAGATAACCAAATTTTTTCCTAGGGAAAGAATTTGGTTGTCTTTTTCTGTCGTTTCGCTATTTTCAGTGCTGTGGTGGAAAGTTACGGGTCGGGTGCAGGTAAGTGTGCGATTGGGTGTGGGTTAGGTGAGTTAGGGTTAGGGCGCGAGGGAGGTATGTGTGTGATTGTGTGGATGTGAGGGTTAGGTGAGTTAGGGTTAGGGCGTGGGTGAGGTGAGTGTGTGATAGTGACGGACCTTAGGGTTAGGGTTTGG
>NC_056741.1:1676586979-1676606705 GCF_019279795.1 Protopterus annectens
ACCCACAATATGTCTTTACCATTCTCTGGCTTGCTCTCTGCACAAAGTTCTTCCAAGAAATCATCCTGCAGCCCTCTCAAATGGAGGATTGTAATACATCCACTGGTTGATTCTTCCTCATTTCAAAACAACCGCTGCTGAAATAGCTACTAAGCATCGTCATCAAGATTGACTGCCTTCTCCCTCCTTAGACCATCATTTGCAGTTGCATCCATCCATTTGGAAGACTTGACTGTGTGCCTCTATTTCTCTCCTTCAATAACATTGCATTAAATGGCAAAGATGTAGGTATATTTACCTTCTCTCCCAAAAGACTAAAAAACTCTTTAGAAGGCTTGACCATCTTTGCATCATCAGACATGCCTTCCAAAGGCTCCTTATAATTTAATATGTTTGAATCATCCCAGCCATGTTGCTGTGCTTCCATCTTTTCTTCCTGCTTATCCAAGCTACCACTGCACCTGGAATGGCAGCAGGAAGTATAGGTGTAAGTCTTCTCTCACTCGCAAAAAGAGTAAGGGAAGTTCCCCAGTGCACTAGCCACATTTCTCCTGGTCAGTATAAATCCCACGTCAGGTCTTCCCTGAAGGGAGGCCAGTGGCCTTGTGAGGCAACCAGGACAACAAAGTGTAAATAACTAAATAAATAAAACAGCTTTCGCTGATGAACATTCAAGATGCTGTAATTTAATGCTTTGCACTGTGATGAAAATATAGACACACCTAGTTTTGCTTCTTGTTCATCACTGCATCCTTATACATAATTGTGCTGCTAATTTAAAATCCTTGTGTGGTTTTGTAAATTCATTTTGAATAATTACGTAGTGCTACAGTGTTAAAAGGGTCTGTCAGTTACAGTGTCCGCAGCCCAGTTAACTCTGAAGATTATGGTAACGTACCCACTTTTCAGACTGTACGATATAACCAACTGACATTACTTAGAGGCTCATAGCTAGCTCACAGCTTGTAATGCAAAAGTTTTCCAAAGATAATTTAGCATTTTTAAATTACATTTTTTGAGATGAGTGAATAAAAGCAAAAAGCTTGTGTCTACACCCACACCTCCACAACATTTCAGAATATAAACAGCAGGGACTGCACTTACCATGGGAGCTGCTACAATGAGCATCACACAGCAGGTTGTTGCTCTCCCTCCCGTGTAGTCAGAAACTATACCTGCAATGATCCCACCTACAAAAACAGTAAAACAAGTTTCAGAATCTTCCAGAAGATTTTGTAGAAAACATTGCTTTTTAATGTCACTTTTTAATATTTTACAGCAGGTAGTCCTTATCACTCATAGCCAGTGGGGTACAGACTCCTATTCAGATGTCTCGTGGCCTCAGGATTAGAGAAAAGGGCCACAAAGCCACTCAGTCACTGTAAGTGCCAGGAAAGTGCAGGATGGAAAACTGGACCAACTTGGTGTCACACATGGGGAAAAGCAGTCAGTTTTTTCCCCATTTTGGAAGGAAGAGTATTGCAGAAGGTCTTGGCGGGTAACTCCTTAGATCCCTCTCCCTCTACCCAATGTGAAAAACTGGCCTGTGATCATGCACGGTGCATGTTAAAGAATACAGTAGCACATACTCTGACACCAGATGCCCAACTCGCTTAGTTGCCGACAAAGCATTAGAGACTATTTACTCCCTACTCCTCTCAACAATTGCTCTGACCTGCCATACACTCTGGAATTACACCTCTGTGTTTGTTGCATTTTAACTTCAGAAAGAATGAGGTATGCATACAGGCAAATAAATAATACTTCATTAAATGTCCTATCTAATCAGTTTACCTTGCATTTTTAATTGTAATCCCTTCTTACATATTGCTTTTTTTCCACTTTTCTTACAGGTAATTTGTAAATTATGTCCTTCCCCACCCCCACACATGGGCTCTACAAATTCTCTTCAGGTTCTTAAAGTGTTTTTTAACCACATCACTACTAAGCTGTCTTTTTTCAAGTTCTTTTGTCTTTCGCTGCGAGTCAGCTGCAAATATGCACTCCTAGCAATCTAAAGAAGCATGACACTAATTCTATAAAAAGAGGCTTATGTTACAATGAAACAGATGTTCATAGGTTGGTACTAGGCTATCGGCCCTAGTGCCTATACAAGCCTAGCCATAACAATTCCCTGGCTATTTCTTCCCACAGTATTTACTTCCCTGGACCCCCGTCTAGCAGGGCGACTGACGTGATCCCCAGGGTGAATTTTCTCTCCCCCATACAATCATCAAGGTTCCTTTTGAAGAGGGCTGAAGAGGTGCTCTGCTTGACATGTATGGGCAGTCTGTTCCAGAGTCTGAGGAGTCTCTGGGTCAGGAACCTATCCCTCCAGCATGTTTTGTTCATTGTGATGACAAGATTTAGATCCCTGGAGTGTGTGGCTCTGAGGGACTGGGATTTCTTTAAGTGTAGCATGTCCAACAGCTCAGGGTTTGACATGGCCTTGTATGTTAAGCAGAGATCGCCTCTGAGTAGACAATCTGTGACTGAGTACAGGTGGAGTTTAGACAGTCAGCATAGGGCATCTGCTTTAGGCCTGTGATTCTTTTAGTGAGCCATTTCTGCGGCCTTTCCAGTTGTTGCAGATGTCTTGAGAGGTCCATACGAAACAGGCCGTTGTATTCTATAATGGGTCTAATGAGGGATGAGTACAGTGGGACAATGACCTCATTTTTTTCCTGGATGAAAATCCCTTAGTGATGAGGTGTGCCACATAGAAGGATTTCCTGAATGTTGTGGCGATGTGAGCTGAAAGGCCCATGCGATGTGAGATGAAAGCTGAAAGGCTCAGTGGTGCAGAGGTAAAGTTGTTTGCCTCTAGTATGCAAGGTGCAAGGTTTGATTCTCATCCCTGGAAAAAGCTAGTCTCAGGGGTTAGGAGGGTGGCCTAATGGTTAAGGTGTTTGCCTTACAAACACAAGGTGCAGGGTTTGAATCTCACAAGGGATAATTGGCTAGGCTTAAAATGTCTCGCAAGGGCAGTTAGCCTAGTACTAATCTATGAACCTATGTGGTTATTGAAGGTGAAATCACTGTCCACCTGTGTCCCTAAGTCTCTTATCACACTTTCAGTGTTTAGTGTACCCACCTGCGTGGCCGTTATTACCATGAATTACTGTGAACATTTACACAGATATAATAATGCGATTACAGTGAAAAAACTTCCAATAGTATCACAAAAATGCTCACTTTTAATGCCATTCTGTTCTACTATACACACCCACTTAACTTCATCTATAACTAGACACTGCATGAAAAAATATTCAGTATGGGAAAATAAAACTTCCAATATAAGGCAGGCTGCACATGTTAAAAGCAAATAGTTACTTTTCTGGCACCCTCTTTTCCATGTGCATTTCTTATTTAACTTTATGTTAGTTCTGTTACCATGTCAATTTGCACAAACAACTTCCCTGTAGAATTTCCACAACTGTTTCCAGCACTTTAAGACCTATCAAAATATTGCAGCCACATTGATTGTTAATTAAAAATGATGCAAAATGAACTTAAATGTTTTGGTCTTTGCTCTGTTAACTGACCAGTGTTAATGGCAGTTTCATCCATGTGAAAGAACTAACAGTACTACCGTTACATCACTTCAACAAAGTGTGAGACAGAGTTAAGTACGGTAATACAATCAAAGCCACAAAAGGTGTCTCACTACTTCAGAAAGAACTAAGTAATGAACAGTCTTTGCTGTATGCTACCATTATCCCACAGGACTTGCATGAAATCCAACATCTTATAATAAAAATGCACCTCCTTGTTGTTCCTGGACTCTGAATGCTATCCAAGATTGATCAACATACCTAAAATTCCTCCAAAATCAAAGAGCGTAGACATATCTCCAGCACCTTTGGAATCAAAATGTGCTGCAAAACAAAAACAAGAAAATAAATTATGAGAAATTTCTTCATCATGCAGATCACTGTTTTATCAGTTATCAGGCTACAAGCCTCTCTAAACTTGCAAATTACATTTTAACTTGGGATCTTAAAAAAAAAAAAGAAGATAGTCATGGAGTCAGTATGCTGGCTGGATGGCCTGGGGCAGCAGATGTCCAAGTACAGTAAACATGTCCAAACTTTAGTGCGACAGGAAGCCATGTCTGGCAACATGGTCATGTTTGGGCAGCATCAGTGCAATTGGGTAGGGACACCTAAAATGCACTGCACGAAGAGCATGCTGCCCTCATATGTCTCATCCTGCAGACATTGAAAATAGGAACAAAGGCTCTTGAAAGTAGACGTATCTAGCTAGAAACCATTAGCATACAATTTGAATACCAAACATGGGATACTACTCAGAAACATGTTTAAAAAAACAGTGACAAGTGATCGAACAATACAAGTACATTATTAAGGAATCAGTGTAAAAAAATCTGTAAACTTAGATCTACAGTACAGAAAAATTCTACCACACAAGCCCTATTACATTTGCTTTGGAAAAAGGGAGGTTAAGATGCATGTCCCCTTACTTTAAATTACTGGTGACAATAGTGTGCAAGACAGCTTCAAAAATCACATGTGATAAGGGGATTGAAAAAATTGTGCAAAAGAGTAAATGAAGCCTGAAAATAGAGACATTCTGTGCAGAGGTAAATCACTCCTGAAATAGGAATGTTCTTCCAAAACAGGAACAGTTGAGAGGTCTGTCTACTGTCATTCTCAAACAGTATGTAACCACCACGAGGGCACAAAGTGCAGAACATGCCGGATCATCCCAAGCCTGGTTACACAGGCTGTAATAATAAACAAAGTGCTCAGGTCAGACCTCCTCCACTCAATATCCCTTCTACAAACAACATCTCCACACCTCCAGCAAATGCAAAGACAAGTTACACTTCATTACAGCAACACATGAAACAGCATTCACTGCATAAAGCAGTCACTTTGGAGGATACCTCATTTTTCATGCAAGGAGATTCTCATTTTGTTAACCAATATTTTAATATCACCAGGGTGCAAAACAGCATCTAAAAACCATAAAACTCTGTTCTAGTGGTCTACAAGGGTCAAACTGTTGGTCTGTCTGGGAAGCTGCCTTCTGACTCCAAATGTCACTGGACATCAAACTGCCACTGTGATTGCACTACAGAAAGCAGAGCTCAAGGATATGCCTGGCAGAAGACGAGGTACAAGAACAAAGCATACAGTTAGTGACATATTCCACTTCTCTCCTGTCATATACTGGGGTGGGTAAGAGCAATAACTACAATGTCACTGCAAAATGATGCACCACTGTTTTAAGGCCACTAAATGAGAGCACTACAAAACAGTTAAAACCATTTCTGAACCATGCTAATCTACATGCTGTAGTGTGTTTCTCATCATAAAACAGATATCTTCTTTCTTGGCCTCTCATAATGTATCCTAGTTTTCCTTTATTATGAAGCTTTTACTGACAAGGAACCCTCAGTGTACTCCAACTGTGAAACAATCCACGTAAACTTTTTACAGATGTTAAAACACTGGTATCTGAATGCAGGTGCATAGACTCACCTACGTTGGCAATGTACAGTGGTAGCCAGTAAAGGAAGGTGTAGCTGACAAGCTTGGCAAATAGCAAGCAGAGGGAAAACTCCATCACACCCTAAAATACAAGAAACAAAAAAGACAGATGCAAAACAAGGTCAGTGTAATTCAGAAAAAAAAAACTCAATTCATTGTCAACAAAACACAAAGATATTAAGACTCCAATAAAGGTCATACAGAAAGTGGTTTAGCCAGAGGTGGTCATCCATAAACATGTGTGAATTGCTATCAGCAATGCAGGTATGCTAGGCCTTGGTAACATAAAAGATGCTTTTGTACTTAAATGCTCTGCAGGCAAAATAGAACATTAGCAAACTCCAAAGCCTAGGCCGTTGTATTTCTGCAAGTATACAACTTGAAATTTAACAGAGTGCATTTGTTGCATTTCCAAATGTTCATGAGCAGTTCTCAAACAGTGACTCGTGGAATATGTTGTCACAAAGCAGACTACATCAGCATTGCACATTTTCTGCATATCCAGTATATCACTCATATGCAAGTTATTTATTGTGCGCATCTCTTCTTTCAACTGGATGGTACATTTGTACATTCCATCTACCTGGTCATTACTTGTTTTTCCTTAACTATAAAATATTTTATTAAGTTACCCATTTAACATTGATTACCTTTACTTAACTAAGAATACAGGCAACAGGTCTTGGATGCTGTCAAGTATTTGTTCTGGCCTCAGCAAAATAATCCAACGTTTAAAAAAACCTACTGAATTGGTACATTCTTGGTTTTCCTCCTCTTATCCATTTTGATACATATTACTTATGTTTTATTAATTTCTACTACTGTATGAGTGGCTTTTCATTTCTGCTATACACAACCGCTTCCTTTGTTAGCATGGCAATATGACAGTGATTTGGAATGGATGTGGCTACTTTCCTCAGGGAATCACCTGCAGTTCACTACTTTAAGGGATAAACTTGAATACCTACTATGAAAGTTTTATTAATTTACCCTGCTGAATGTTTATATCTGCTTAATGCCTATATTATGTTTTTTTAGAACCAATCATTGCATAATAATTTTATATATTTTAAATATTTTTTGTAACATCTTCCCCATTGCTCCTTCACTTGCTTTAACTTGCTTGGCTACTAATTTACTTAACTACACTACATTATTTTTGGCTCACTGCTTTTTTCATTGTATAGGTTCACGGGTAAGTACTAGGCTAGCTGCCCTTGCAGGTCATTTTAAGCCTAGCCAGTTTTTCTTTTTGTGCTCAGAATAATTCATTCCATTTAGTTATACAGTGGCCTTGCCCATCTCATAGTCAATAATTATAAATTATCCATAATAAGAATACATACCACAGATAAACTGAGGGGACCCATACATGGGATAAAACATTTAAGAGCTGCGTCTGTCCACTAGTAGTATGAGAGCAGTCATAGGTTAAAATTTCTGTTTCCCATCCATAGATCCAAGTTATGCTTGAAAATGAACAGGGATGAACTTTGTTTTAAGTTGATGGGGAGTTTGCTCCGCAGTAGTGGTATCCTCTGTGAAATATACCTGTCCCTACAAACCGTTCTGTTGATGCTGTAGAAGAGGTTTAGATCCGTAGATGGAATATTTCTGATGCCATTTGACTTGCTGATGTACAGTAAATCCATCAGTAATGGGTCAGAGGATTCTTTGTATGGTAGACACAGGTCAACTCTTAGCAGTCTGTATGACACAGAATATAATGAGTGGGCTTTGAGTTGGTCCATTTGGGACATGCTGTTTAGGCCTTGTATCCTTTTAGCAAGGTATTTCTGCAGCCGTTCCAGCTGTTGCCTGTGTTTGTACAGATACATGCTAAAGGGGGCATTATATTCAATGATTGACTTAATGAGGGTTGAGAAAACACAACAGATCTAGACACAATCCCTTTGTTTATAAGCTGTGCAATATAGAAGGACTTTCTTACAACAATGGACACATGCTGGTCAAAGGTTAGGTCTCTGTCCACATAAATTCCCAAATCCCAAGCAACTGGGTCAACTCTTAGGGGCATGTTATCAATGTGCTAGTTCCCTGTGACCGAGGACTTCCCGACGGATACAATAATGCATTTTTTGGCATTTAGTCTCAGACTACGATTTTGACACCAGTTATTTATGTTAAACAAACCATCCTGCAGGATGGTCAAGTCATTTGGGGATTCAGTGACTGCTCCTAGCTTGCAGTCATCTGCAAACCTAGTCAACCACAGCCCTTTCGTATTGGCTTTTACTTCAGAAAAATAGACATTAAACAGGAGAGTGCCCAGAACAGAACCCTGGGGGACTCCACTGGTGATTATTTTTTTTTGAGGAGATAACATCCCATGTTTTGATTATCTACATCCTATCTGAGAGACAACTGGCAATCCAGTGGGTGACCTATGGGTTTATTCCCAGTTTATTTAGCTTTTCTACTAAGTCTGAGTGGGGAATTATGTCAAAAGCTTGGCCAGGTCGAGGTATGCTGTGTGCACCATTCTGCCTTCATCAATTGCTTTGGTGACCCTTTCAAAAAAAAATCCACCAGGTTAAGTAAGCAAGACCTGCCCTTGATGAATCCAAACTGAAATGAGTCCAGTGTCTGGAGATTATCATGGAATTAACCAGTCACGATATAGGGAAAGTCTTTCCATTGCTTTGTATATGGGCTGGTCAGAATTCTGGGTGTGGAAGATCCTCCCTTTCACAAGGGAATGACTGTAGCTGTTCTCTATTTGCTTGGTACAAAACCTGTAGAGAAGCTAAGATTGAACAAAGTTGTTAGGGGTGTGGCTAAACTGTGCTTCATGCTATTTAAGATGCATCAGGAATATTGTTGGAACCCATCAATACAGTATTTTTAGCTTTTAATAGCACTTGTAGGACTTGATCCTGTGTGATAGCTGGAGGTGAGCCAGTTTCAGGTATATCCTGAGGGACGGATGGAGGGGACAGAGAGGTAAAGTTAAATTCATCAGCTAACAGGTTCGCTACATCTTCAACCTCAGTGTAGGTAAAATTGTTCACAATCAGCTCAGTGCATTGTTGCATTGTGCTTTTGAGATTACGAACATAACTAAAAAAAATGCCTTGTGATTGTCTTTGACTTGGTAGCTATTTTAGCCTCAACTTGGCTTTGGTGGACTTTGTTTATATCAGTGCCAAAGGCTCTAACATTCTGGGAATTACTCTTCTTTTAGTCACAATTCTCTTCCTTTTGTTACACATCTTGTTGACTTGGTTCCACCATGTGAATTAATTTCAGAGGTTTGACCTGCACTTGTTCCTATGGCATGCAGTTGCATCTATGCTGCTGTTTACATACTGGTTTATTAGTATGCTGGTGTACATTTCAGTGTATTCATGTCCGTTTCCTGATCCTTCCATTTAAGCTGTTTATTTCTTCCTTTTATATCAACATTTCTTCATATTTAGTCTCTCACTACTGCTGTCCTTTTCCAGCTCCCCACCCTGGAGGTGTGTGCCTAATTTATCACATTATCCTTGTTCTCTCCTTGATCTATTGTCTTCAGCACTTTCCACACACACAAACTCTTCTTTACCCTAACTCACTTCTCAAATTTACCCAATTTATTTCTCTCACCCAATTAATGCTTCTATTTCTTCTCTTTTACTGTCCTACCTTTTCAAATATTTTATTTGTTTGCACTCTAATGTTTGACATGTCACACAGTTAAACGTTAAGTTTTTCTTGTTCCCAAACACTCATCCTCTCTTCAGTCTCCATCTGTGGCATATACATTTAGATTACAAATTCAATTATACTGACTTTCCAAACAAACTTCCACACCCCACAGTCCTGTCACCATATGCACCTGGCTCTCATTCCAAAATCCGTAATCCTTACCTACCATAACAAATTCACATCTTGTACTTGCATTGTCATTTTTCATCTTTATCTTCCTTTTCTACTGCCTACCACTTGAGTTTATCAAAGTCTGCATGTTTTAAGTAGTCTACTTCAGGTCTATACAAGATGTAGTTTTAATGTCATCAACATATCTAAGATAGGAACATCACTTACATATACTGAAAAAGCAGAGTCTCCAGTACCAGACCTTGCGGAATTTCTTTTCTGCATGAAAAAAAAAAGTTTCCTACTCCACTGTCACACACCATCTTTTTGTGAATAGCTTCACTTAATATAGTTTACCGCTACATTATTTTACCACAAGTGCAAATTCCTGACAGGGTGCAGGCTTTTTAAACATGCATACTACTGCTCCACACTTAAAAAAGCAGATTTGGTTAATCTCTGAAAAAATGGTCTTTTTATCTTCTCTCAAGAAAATAGGATCTTAGTAAGGGCTGCCAGACCCCATTTTCCCCAAACACAATTTATGTCATTACCAAGCATTACAGGTTCTTGATCCGTATTCACCCACTTTAACCACAGGACTGGTTAGCCACAGGCAGCAGTCAACGCAACACCTTCACAAGTCTTCCAGGCAACAAAAATACTTCCTTATATCCCATAATACATTGCACTTTGCCTCCCTCTTAGCCATGTTTCCTCTACAGCTGTTCACAGACAGGGATAGTAGATGGAAGGGAAGAGGTAAGCAAGAGTGTAGACAGACACAGATCATGCCAACTTTAATACTGTGGTAAGTTCATAACTTTCACGCAGTGCATAAACGCCATGATCACACTCCAAAATCATAAAAAAAAGGATAACTGTAAAATGCTTCAGTAGCACAAGACACAACCTTAAGAGCACTCAGGGGGTCTGTAACAACTGTTACACACTTCTGAAAGTGCTTTTATGGTCGGGTCTCACTCAAGGGACATTCCTTCACTCTGAACTGCCCCTGAATATCTTACCACATATTCTGGCCATGGAACTTTATAGATGTCAGTCTGTAATAAACTTTATTATAACAGCATTTAAAAACTGCTGACTTTTACAGCAATTTTACTAGCACTCGCCAAATGCTTTACTGGCTTTCAAACCAGTAGAACACTTATTTGTTACTGGTAGCACATGGAGTAGATAAAACCTCCACACATTATGATCATGTCTCACTGAACTAATTACATGTTCTTAACTTGGACACAAAGATTCACCTCTTAAGCTTCATTCTCAAGGTGAGTTTTATTGGCATCCACATCTCGAAGATGTAACATGGTCACAATCGGAGACCTGATCATAACCCTCTACATCATATATGATCCAGTCCATCCACTTCAATTCATGGTCAAGTCCTTGGCTAGAACCTTCTGGATGGTATCAAGACTAACACAGAAAATCTGGTGAACCTGAAAATAGCCCAAGGCATTAAAATCACATCCAGGGTACAGTGCAATGCTGCTAAACGCATGTCATATCCACACTATTGGAAAAATTCTGTGAAACAGCTATGGTTGCTGTAGAATGCACTTTAAGTTTCCTTAGTAAATATTTTTGCATTTTCATACCAAAAAATAATAAAATTGTATAACCATTTCACAGAGTGACATTAACACCTACAACCACAACTTGTTTGCAGCAAAGAAAACTTCTAATTCTTTATGTCTTCTGCTCAGTCAATATATAAAACAACTGACTAACATCAAGACAATGTAATTATGTTCTCCTGCTGGAATAATCATCAGCCCCCTTGTTCCCATTTCCTACATGGGGTTTCAGTACCATGTTAACTGTCACCATCTCAATCGACTCAATGCCACACTCCTGCCTTTCTTGACACTCCTGTCCGACTGTCACAGATCTTCTCTCACAATCCATCCACCTCTTTGCTGGACATCCTCATTTCCTCTTACCTTCTCTGTCTGATCAAAATCTTCATCAGATAGTCTTCTGCGTTTCTGCATCTGTCCAAACCATCTTAATCTGTTTTCTTTGATCTTTTCAGCAATTAGAGCTACGTTGGCTTCTGCTCTTATGCCCCCATTTACTTGTCTTTCTCAGTGTGCATCCTACCACCCTTTTCAGGCACTTCACTTCCATCACCTTTAGCTTCCTTATCTGCTCGGCCTTTTCTGACCAGGTTTCTGTACCATACAGTAGTATTGTTCACACCACTGCCTTGTACACCCTACTTTTCAGCTTCTTTGGCATTCTTCAGTCACAGACTACACCTAAGACTATGTCAGTTGGCTGCAACCCCTCTGATTCTAGGTTTGACTCCTCAACCATCCCTCTCGGATACTTGAAGCTATTAACCTGTTCCACTATCATCCCTTCTATCTCAATTCTTCAGCTACTTCTGATTTCCCCAATTTGCTGCCATTATCACGGTCTTATCTGTGCTTAGTTTCATTCCATGTGCTTTCAGTTTTGGATTTCATTCTCCTGTCCTTTGCTGAAGTTTTTGCTCAGAGTCCGTCTGTAATGCCCCATCATCTGCGTACAGAAACTATGTTGGTCTATCCCCTCTGACCTGTTTTCTAATGTAGTCCATTACCAATATGAACAGCAGTGGGTTCAGAGCTGAACCCTGGTGCACACCCACTCCCACTAGGAAACCCTCTGAGATGGAACACTGTTTGTACTCACAGGAGCGGCCTTTGGTCAACTGCTGCCCTAGGCAAAAGAGTTCCACAGCGCCCCCCACCACACCACTCAGTGCCACCATCCTGGTCGGCTTACAGCCAATAAATACTGGAACGTGCCCCTGCTAGAGCTGCGCCCTAGGTGGCCGCCTAGTTGGCCTATGCCTAAGGCTGGCTATGCATACTCGAGTCATTGGGTCCCCGTACATGAACTGCACTAATCCTACAAGTGTTTCTGGGACTTCAAACCAGGAAAGTACTGCCCAAATCAGCTTTCTTGGGACCTTGTCATATGTTTTCTCCAAGTCTAGGAATGCGCAGCTGGACTAGAAATGAGGAAATATATTGGCTCATGATTCTTCTTCTTAAAAAGCATATTAACTTGAAGTTCCTACATAATGAGTTAAACAAAATGTTTATGTTTATGTTAAAAATATATTGCAATATATACACATGATTATACAAAACAGTTTCACATGAAATGCCTTATAACTGCATTCTCTTCTCATATCACATTATAGTGCAGTTTTTGTAATACGCTCATTTTTCCTGTAAAAAAGCCAAAAAAGGATACTTACAGATTTATGCAAGATTTGAGGGCTGTAAACAATGCAGTATTACCAACATTTCCTGTGGTTCCAAGTCCAGCAAAGTACAGTTGTGTACACTTACCATAAATGTGGATGTTCGAGTGTATTCAGTGTTGCAGTCATCACATTTGGGTTATCTGCCTACAGGTAGCCCTCAGCCGGCCTGAATGCCAGAGTCTTTGGATTTCTGATCGGATGCTGTCGCTTCTTCCATGACGTCAGGTCGTCAGGGTTATAAAACATGCAGCCACCGCCATTACATCAGTTTTTCTTGCCCCAGATGTCAGGTGCCCCCACAATAGGAAGCAATTATATGGAATGGAACACCCCTCCCAGCAAAAAGCAAATACGCATGATATAATGTATACCAAACAAGAAGGAAAGGTAAAAGTCAAGGAAAGTCAGGAGGCTGGAGGGAGGGTAACTAGGACTGCAACAGTGAATACATTTGAACATCTACATTTATGGTAAGTGTACACAACTGTACTATGTTCTTCGTGTTTCACTGTTACAGTCATCACATTTGGGTTGATTCCCAAAGCTAAGGAAGGGTGGAGGTAGTTAAAGAGCATTAGGGCTAGCAATCAGGCCCTGTAAGACTGCTGTGGCAAATCCAGCTCTGGATTTAGAAAAGATAGTCAGGTGGTAATGCTTGGTGAAAGTATGTATAGAGCTCCAGGTTGCAGCTTCCAGGATGTCCCTGGTAGTGACTCCTCAGAAATGCAGTACAGGTAGACGCAGCCTTGGTGGAATGTGTTCTTATCCCCTGTGGGGTAGGTTTTCCATGGTGTTTGTAGCAGAAATGGATGCAATGTGCTACCCATTTGGAAATGGTTTACTTTGAAATGGCCTTCCCCTCTGCCCCTGCAGCAAAGCTAACTAGCAGCTGGTCAGATTTAGGAGGCTTAGTCCTGTCCAAATAGAATCTAAGCTGTCTGTGTACGTCCAGAGAATGCAGTATCTTTTCCCCTTTATTCTGAGGATTAGGGAAAAAAGTAGGAAAATGAATGGACTGGTTTAGGGCCATACTAGACACCACCTTGGGCATGAAGGATGCATTAGTCCTGAGGGAAACCCTGTGAGCATGGAAGATAATGAAGGGTTCCACTGCCATGAGGGCCTGCAGTTCAGACACTCTTCTTACTGAAATGATGGCTAGAAGTAAAGCTGTTTTCCAAGAAAGGAATTTCAATTCTGCTGTACCATCTGGTGCAAAGGGGGGAAGAGTGAGTTTTTCCAATACAAAGTTAAGGTCCCAGGCTGGAGTGGGAGCTCTCCGGGGGGGGTCTTAAATTCTTGGCCCCTCTAAGGAATTGTTTTAGCAGGGGAGGAGAGAAAAGGGGAGGCTCAGTATTATAATGTGCTGATATGGCAGAGACATGAATCTTAATTCAAGAGAAGGATAGGCCCTTGTGGAGCATTTCTGTTAAATAATCTAGAATATGACGTAAGCTGGGCACCGTTGTGTCCAACCACTGAGCCAGGCTCCAGGAACAGTATCTTTTCCACTTTTCTGACTGATTTTCTAGCACTAGGCCTCCTTACCTCAAGAATGACATCCAGCACCTGTTTGCAGAGGGTTACTGGAGGTGAGCTCAGGGAATTAGCCAGGCTGCAAGGTTCAGGATTTGAAGCTGAGGGTGCAGAATCTGGCCCGCCTGCTGGGGCAGCAGGGAAGGGGTCTGAGGCAAGTGCCATGGTTGAAGCACTGTCAGACTGCACAGAAGGGGGTACCAGTGCTGGCGTGGCCAGTCTGATGCAATCAATATTGTCCTTGGCTTGCCCTGTTTGACCTTTAGTAGAACCTTCGAGAGGAGAGGCAGATGGGGAAAGGCATAAACTGAGAGGCTTTTCCAGGTAAAGGACAGGGCATCCACTTTCCAAGCTAGACTGTGGGGAGTTCTGGTGCAGAATTTGTTCAATTGGTAGTTGTGAGGGGAGGCAAACAGGTCTACCTCTGGTGTAGGGTCTATATTATAACTTCAAAGATGTAAAACTTCGAAAAAGTTATATCGAACCCGCTACATCGAAGGATGAAAATAGCGAAGCCCCAGAGCATCGAAATCTTACCTAGGGCAAGATTTTGGTTGGCCGTTCCATGGCTTCGCTATTTCCTCCACTGTGGTGTGACAGTTACGGACCTTAGGGTTAGGGTGTGGGTTAAGGTAAGTGGATAGTTAGTAATGTATGTACGGTGTAGTGTAGGGTTGGGTTTTGTTAACTGTATGTGTGTGTATTAACTAGTTTGTGTATAGTTTCATAGGGTATGTGTGCGATAGTTATGGACCTTAGGGTTAGGGTGCGGGTTAAGGTAAGTGGATAGCTAGTAATGTGTGTATGGTTTAGTGTAGGGCTGGGTTTTGATAACTGTATGTGTGTGGTTTATTTATTATGGTGTGTTTGTGTTGTGTGCATGTTTCTCTGAATAGCAAATTTTTTCCCGGGGAAAAAATTCACTATTCTGAGCGTTCGATGTTATCATAATTCAAAATTCCACGTTCGAACTTATGATATTCGATATTTTGGAATTTCGAATATATGATATAGACCCCTGGCATCCCCCATTTGTTCAAGAGCTTGAATATTTTGAGTTCCAGTTTTCATTTGTGTGGGTCCATGAGATTTCTGCACAAGTCTGCCAGTGAATTTAGTTTGCCTTTCAGGAATTGAGCTTGTAGGTTCACTTGGTAGCTCAAGGCTGTGTTCCACAGAGCCATGGCTAGTCTGCAGAGTGGGTAGGAATGGGTTCCCCCCCTGCTTGTTTATGTACCACATAACTGTGGTGTTGCCTGTCTTTACCAAAAGTTGCCCTGGAAGAATAAGGCCTTTGAAGGCTGCCAGAGCATTCTGTACAGTTAACATTTATTTTCTGATTGATATGCAGGTGCATCTGATTTGGGTTCCATTTGCCCTGAATGCACTGCCCTGCCATGTGAGCCCCCCATGCATAGTCTGAGGCATCTGTTAGGGTTTGGGCAGCAGGGAGTAGAGTGAAGGGGAGTCCCCTTGTTGTGGAAGCAGGTCTCTGCCCACCAAAGGAACTCTGCCTTTAGACAAGGAATGATAGGAATCATTGATTCCAGGTCCTGAGAATGCTGACACCATAGACTTTTTAGATACTATTGAAGTTTCCTCATATGCAGTCTTGCATATGGAATTAACAGAATGCAAGAGCCCATGAACCCCAGGGCTTGCAGGATTTTCCTTGCAAATAGCTGGGTTTTTGTGGCCAGAAGCTTGAAGTAGGTTGTCAAATAAATTTGTTTCTTTGGATTGAGAAATGCCATCTGGGAAGTTGTGTTCAAGCTTGCTCCCAGGAATACAATCTGTTGGCAGAGTAGTAGGTGTGATTTCTTCTCATTGATGGTGTACCCCAGCGAAGTTAGAAGTCTCTTTACAAATGCCAAGTGTTGTAAATGTAAGTCCTGACTCTGCCTGGATCAGCCAGTTGTCCAAGTATGGGTAAATCTGAATACTTCTCTGCCTGCAAAATGCAATGGCTGGAGCTAGGCACTTTGTGAATATCCTGGGCACAGTAGATAAGCCAAAGGGAAGTGCAGAGAATTGATAGTGCATGCCCGGAAATGTAGGTACTTTCTGCACGACTCCCTTATTGGGATATGCAGGTAAGCTTCTTTTAGGTCTATGGTTGCCAGCCAGGCATCCTTGGCTAGCATAGGAAGAAGCTGTTGAAGAGTTACCATTTTGAATTTTGGAACCTCCAGAAAGGTGTTGAGAATAGACGGGTCCAGGATAGGACACCAGGAGTTTTCTTTTCTGGGAACCAGGAACAGTCTTGTACATTATTAATGTAATGTACACTTTACATATGAACATTTTGTCTTGTCTAGTTAATGTGATGTACACTTTATATATGAACATCTTGTCTATATCCGTATTTAGTTAACAAAGCTTAATTAATGATGTCATTGATGAGCAGCTTCTTGATTGGATACATATTTTAAGTTTTAGAGCTTGTGTGGTTTTACTAGAGTCTGATGAAGCGATTTGCTATTTATCGTGAAAGCACTTACAATAAACCTTTTATTGTTTTCAAAAGCTGTGGTCAGTTCGCTTTTTCTTTATATTTGGATGCTTGGAGGTGAAAACTGAACGTTTACCCAGTCTGGATACTTTTTTCTTTCCATTTTAACAATTCCCTGATTGAGGAACTATGCAAAAGTTTTCATTCTTAGTTGAGTCTTCATTGTTCCAATCATCCACAATCATCTGGATTAGTAGAGAGAGTTAATAAGGACCCTTAAAAATAAGATGTCGAATATTTGTGCTAAAACAAGCCTTCAATGGTCAGCGTCACTTTCCTTAGCATTAATGAGCATGAGGAGTACATTAAATACTACAACAAAATTAAGTCCCTATAAGATATTAATGAGGAGACCCATGACCCTTCCAGCTGCTCCCCATGTGTTAAAGAATTAACTCTAATGATGTTATATTGACTTACTGTAAAAAGTCAAACTTTTTGCAGCAGTATCTGTACAAAAAGTTCTTCAACTTCTTGATTGGGTTTATGTAAAAATATTCCTAAAAAACTGTTTGAGCTTGAGGTGGAAAGGCCCTTTCCAGGTGTTATTCACCATCCTGACTGTGAGACTACCAAACTTGTCTTACTGTAAAAAGACTTGCTGGGTGAGGGCCACAGATGAATCACTGTTGCCAAAAAAAAAAGATCAAATTGCAAAGGAGGAATCATCTGCCCCAGTAAAGGACTAAGGAAAATCAACTCAAACAGCAATCCATGATGACAACAGGAACTTTTGCTCAGTTTTTGTTACTGTTTCCCTTTGTAAACAGTTGGTTCTTTGACAATATGCTGTGAACCTCAATGTGACAAACACTTTGGTATGTTCGCATATACCTCATCATTCTAGGGCAGGGACTACCATGACTCCAACTCTTGCATCACAGGTAACACTTAAAAAAGATCAGTGACACTAATCAAACTTGGTGTAATGTGACTAATTTTTCAAAAGTTGTCTCTCTTCAACTTACAACCACAAATAGTGGATACACACACGTTATGGCAGCAATGGAACTGTACCAGTGGAAACCAGCAAATGGAACCACACTAGACATAAAAGTGTGTTAGATTGTTTACACTTAAAAAGCTATGACTGGGGCCGTGGCATGGACATAAAGGAACGTTACTATGATGAACGTTACTACTTTGCGGTGATTGTGCCTACCCCTGGTTGCCCACAAACTGGTCAGAATGTTGCTTTGTGGGTTATATTACTCATGTTTTTAAGCAGTTTGGAGACCCTCCAGCAGGCAGACTAAAAATAAGTGAGCAATCCACCGGACAAAGCAAGTATTTTCAGTCTTTGTTCCTGTGTATAGATTGCAAAGGACAATGCTTGAAATTACCATGCTTGCTCAAATCCTTCAAGAGGTAGCAAACCATAATTCACATCACGTCAGAATGTCAAATCGAAAAATGAATAAAATGTGAACTGTGGTGTTACAAACTAGAATGGCACGCAATATGCTTGCTGCAAAAGAGGGATTATGCGCCTTCATAGAAAATCATTGTTGGTCTTATATTTGTGACTATCATAACAAACAAAAAAAGCTCAGAGGGCCAAGGATCTGATCAGCACATCTAAACAATGGACACTTTCTGGATGGTCCAGCAGTGTATTTGGTAACCTGGAAGCTAGTATATTACAAGGTCTCATTACAATAACTGGTATTAATCTTTTAGTTGTTTTGGTATTTTCTGTTCAAAAGGTTGCAATTGCAAAATGTCTAAACTCACCTGTACATAAAATGCCATCTATAAAAATCTCTGACAAACAAATGACTACAAATGATAAATACTATGACGCTGAAGCCTATTTTATTAAATTAAGAAAATTCAAAACATAACTGTGTGTATTGTGTGACACTAGTGTCAAACGGGGAAATTGTTTGTGAAAATGTATTCACTTACTATTCACAAAATGCATATTAACTTGAAGTGTCTTCACAAATGAGTCAAATAAAATGTTCATATGTTTTGTTTACGTTTGTTGAAAATATACTGTAATATATATACATGATTATACAAAACACAGTTGCACATGAAATGCCTTATAACTGCATTCACTTATCATATCACATTATACTGTACTGACAAAATATTTAAGGCAAAGTAAGTGCTGAAGGGGTTAAGGAATGTTACTATGTTTAAAGGAGTCTGGTTTCAGAATGCAAAGAAGGGAGGAAAGAAAACAATGTACCAAGAATCTTTCAAGCTCTGGCCTTCTCAGTCTAGGTGTTTGTAAGACAGTGGTACTGAATGTTACAAGGTTAAGAGGTGGTCTGTGTTTTTAAAAGGCATTTTTGTCAAGTGTTCACATGAAGTTCTAAGCATGAAGGCACAAATTATTTTAAAACTGTATGACTTGTTAAAAGCTATGTTACGTCACAGTTCTGTACGCATGAAATTGCTAAGGAAACGTATATATGTAGTATTATATTCTTTGATTTGAGACCGATTTGTAAAACTTTGTGAAAGCAGTCTCCCAGCACTGTGGTTTGACTATAATAAATGAAAATACGTTGCAAATCCTGAAGAGTTATTCTTGACTCAAGACCCAACAGGTAAATCTCTATTTATCTTAGTGGTACACTAACATTAGCTTCTCAACTATCTGCCTCACTGCAAACATTGGGTCAGTTGTGCTGCATCCTGATCTGAATCCAAAAGCTCATCTCCCATCTTACATTCTGCTGTTGTGCATATCTGTTTATCAACCACCCTTCTCCAGTACTTTCATGCAATGTGACAAGAGTTTGATGCCTCTGTACTGCCCACACTTGTGGATATCCCTTTGTTCTTGTATACTGGCACTAGTATATCCTAGTCTCCCATCATCTGGAATATGCCTCTCTCTCCTCATTGCTATGAGTACGCTTGGGAGCCATTTCTCCCCCATAATACCCAGCATCTTTATCATAACTGCTATGACCTCATCTGAGCCTTCTGCTTTCCCCGACTTCATTTTCCTTAGAGCTATTCTTACTTCTAGGGTGGGCTACTCTTCTCCTATCACAGGCTGTGTCTGGGGCAGTACAGCTTCTGTGGGATTTTCCA
>NC_056741.1:1676607205-1676657205 GCF_019279795.1 Protopterus annectens
TTTTAAAAATAGGAACTTTCTTCCTCTTGCAGATGAGGGAATGAAGAAACCTAGGAGATCAGTAACTGCTCCTTAGTTCCAGCTGCAAGGGAATCTTCTAAGGCAGTGTGCGGAGGCTGTAAGAGTTGGTAAACAGTGCTATTTAAAAAGGTAGTTTTTAAGGTAAAAAAACATGCAGTCCCTAAAAACATAGTCCTGCCCCTAACACAAAAATTCTATACCAGAATATTGGAAAAGGTTTAAAAAAAAAAAAAAAAACAGATTTGCACACAATGTTTCCACAAGCATTCACCTCAATGGACTGTCATGGTACAGAATGATAGTCCAAACAAAATAAGTTTCCTAGTGTCTGTAATATTACTTTCAAAGAAAAAAACACTATGGACCTGATTTAAAGACTTGTCAGTGTAAGTGACCACATACACTGAGAGTAGGTCTTGTGGAATCTGTTCTCCAATGTAAGCCTGATGGGCCTAACACAAACATAAGTCCATTAAACTGAGAACCAGTCTTTCGGAATCTGAGCATTCTTACACTGAGAGCACCTCTTTAGGAATATCGCCTCATTTTTCCTCAGAAAAATAAATTAGTAGAAGGTATTTCCCAAAAGTGGACTTATCTGCCTAGTTTTGAAGGACTGATAGCCAACTGTCAGTTCCATAAAGCCAATAACATGCACTCAGGTCTGTCAACAATATGTACTGTTATGACTCTGTCATAGTCCATGTTATCGTGAAGCAAGACGTGATCGAGCTCACTGAATTTGTATCCCAGGCAGGTATGTCCCTAGCCTTAAGCAGCATTCTACCGTCACCCAGAATGATGCCTCAATACAAACCGAAAATGATTGACTTTTAACAATTGGCTTAGTTTCTGGTGTCATTCCAAGGGTATCCAGTACTTAGCCTGGGAAGACATGATTGACAGACCGATGCTTTGCCAGAGATGGCCTGCATCAGTCTCCCTTGGGCTTCAGGCTTCTGGCAAAGCCTCTTACCTCCTCCCATAGTGCCTTTTTAGGCAATACCATGAGTCAAAACTACCACTATAAGTTCATCAAAAAGCAAATTAAAGGTCATGCTGCTAAATGCTAGGAGTCTAAACATGAAACTGCACTCATTGCAAGCATTCTTAACCCTGGAAGATACTGACATTTGTGCAGTCACAGAAACCTGGTTCAAAGCTGCGGAGAGCACCTCAACCATACCAGGTTACTCATACTGTCATGCATTCAGAACCTAAGCCGTGGGCAGCAAAACAAAAGGAGGTGGAGTTGCAATATATGTAAAAGACATACACACCTCTAGGCTGGCCAAACAGTATGATGCACAGGAGACGCATTGAAATTATAGCTAGGTAGAGGCCACCAGCTTTGACTCAAGATGCCCACTCCACTTATCTGGACCTCTTAGAATCTATCAAGATTCAACCCTTTAGCCTGATCCTGGGTGACTTGAACTATCTAACTGTAGATTGGAAGAACTACTTATGCCAAAACACAAATGCCCTGAGATTTCTCGATTTTGTCAATCCAAATGCATTGGGCCAGCTGGTTGACACCTCCACAAGAGGTGATATCTTGTACTTAGTATTACCCAACATGAGTAACCACTGCAGCATCCCTACAGTGTCATCCTCCCTAGTATGATCCGACCACAGAACGGTTACTTTCGAAGTCACTATCTCCCCCACCCCCCAGCTAGGGTCAAACATAACTTCTCCAAAGCTGATTACAACCTCCTGAGGAAGTTATAAACAGCTTCACAACCCCCTCCCCCTCTATAGGAACCGATACAAATGTCTAAACCTACACAAGCATTTATATAGCTGCATGGAATCAGGAATACCTGACAGGACAAAAGTGTCCTCCTCGAAGAGTAAACTTGTCTGGTGGACATCTGTAATAAATAAACTCTATAATAAAGGAAAAAAATTGCTGTCCAAGACTGAGAAGGAGCAGATGCCTAATTGGAATCTATTTCTCTTTAGCCTGAACAAGCAAATAACAGCACTAGTGAAATCCTCCAAAGCAACTTCGAGTCCAGACTGACCACATTTACTAAAAACAGTCATAAGGCCTTCTTCACATATTTCCGCAATCTCAAAGGAAGCACTCAGATCTGCTCAAAACTAGTGATCAAGGGTACCACATACATATAGCCATCCTACTGACAGGCAGGTATAGTGAAAAATGTACTCCACTGTCTGCCCCATCAGTAAATCAGGACATTCCCCAGCACCTGCCCCCTCCCCTTATCTCTAGGGAGCAAGTCATCACTGCCCTCTCAAAGGCAAAAAATACAGCCTCCATGTTACTCAATAACACCCGAGGCTGCATCCAACAGGAACTCAGGCAGGAACTTGCAGCACTATTACAGTAGGCACCCTATTCAACTAAAGCCTGAGTACTGGCTTTGTCCAGCTGAGTGAGATAGCCACTGCCATCCCTTTGCACAAAGGTGTAGTGTCCAGTTATCCAGGAAATTATAGACCCATCAGCTTAACTAGCCTGATCTGCAAGGGCGTGGAACAGATTATCATGAACCTCAATAACAAGGACATTTTCAACCTCCAAACACTTGATCCCACACAGTTTGGTTTCATCAAGGGGAGGTCATGCCTGTTAAACTTGACTTCTTTGAAGCAGTCACCAGTATCTTAGATGAGGGGAAGACTGTGCACGCCACCTACCTTGACCTGGCCAAAGCCTTCAATACTATTCTCCAACTATTCTCCACTCAGGTATAATGGATAAGCTCAACTAGGCATCAATCTGTATGTTTCCAGATGGGCAGTAAACTGGCTCACTGATAGAACCCACCTAGTCAAAATAGGGGAATCCACCTCAAGCAGTAGACCTGTAAAAAGTGGTGTACCCTAGGGATTGGACTTAGGGCCTCTGTTGTTTGGGGTATACTTTTCTGAGGTGCAGGCCAAAACCAGTGGGCTATGGCTCACCAAGTTTGCAGATTACTGCAGTTTAGGTGCTGTCATCAGTTCTCCAAGTGATGTGGACATCCTCTGAGAGGGTCTCGCCCAAACAAATAACTGGTGCCAGAAACATGGCCTCATACTGAATGCCAAAAAATGCTTCATCATCATCCCCTTTGGGGAGAGTGATATCCCCACAATTATCAAATTGATAACAAGGTCCTAAGCACACCATCAGTCACGAGGAACTTGGGCACCCAGGTTGATAGCAACCTGACTTTTGACAACCAATTGCCTCCTTTGTATGCAAGGCTTTATACATGGCCCACCACATTAGGAAGGGCATCTCATCCAGGGACAAGGTCATAATATCCCTGTATTCTTCCCTTGTAAGACCCATTATTGAGTAAAACGCCTCTTTCTGCATGTTCCTCACAAAGCACATGCAGCAGCTGGAGAGACTACATTGATTCCTCACCAGGACAATCCAGGGCTTCAAACATCTACCCTACACAGATAGTAGAGGGGACAGGGCTTTTAGCCTCTGTCTCATACAGACTCCTCAGCAGTGACTTTTGTCTGGCATGCAAAGCAATTTCAGACCCCGCCTTGAATGGGGACTGCTGCATATCTGCAAGTCAAGCTCCACTCGGGTAACCCGCATGCGTGATATCAACCTGGTCTGTGACGTCAATAGAATTTGTTGGCGGGACAGATTTGTGTCCCAGGGACTCCCCCTTCTTTGGAATAGATGCCACCTGCATGTCAAGCAGAGTACCTCATTATCCCTTTTTAAGCACAACCTGGATAACTGGATGGGGAACAGAAAATACACCCCTGGGATTCCACCTGTTTCCTGCTGGACAAGGGCATTGGGTGCTGACTTGTCAGAATATAGGCTAAATTTTTGGCTAGGCTTGTAAGGACCTCAGGGCCAATAGCCTAGTAACTTCCTATGATCCTTTGTCTTTCCAGATCACTGTATTCTTTACAATAGGGATCCCCTGCCTATAGCAGCTCCAACATCTGGCCAGCATACCAAAGCCTTTAGGTTGTAATGGGTACACCGTATGTCTCGCACATGCTCCCATGCATAGCATAGGGTGTAAAGGTGATATCCAGAAGTACCATCCTTAGAACTTTGCTGCCAGTCCGAACGCCATTTTCAGTTGTTGGTCTGAACGCTCGTTCATCTGCTGGTTACCAAGTTGCCTTCAGATAATTGCCCCATTTGGGTTTTTGTTTTATCTTTTTTTGACTTTTAGTTTCATATCATCCAGAAAAGGGAAATGCCAGTGTGGGAGACAGATTCCCCATAATGAGCAGTGTTTATTTTGCTTAGGTGCTTCCCACATCTTGTACTATTTGCCAGGCCTTTGTCCCTAAAACATTGCGTAGTCAGCTGTCCTCCAGAAATTTCTTAAGCTGTTGGCTAAAGACACCATGGAAGGATCTTCATGGCCCTAAGGTCAACCATCTGTGAAGATGATGACCAAGAAAGCATGGTCTGATTCTTCTGTTGTGCCACCCGCACCAGACATCTCTCTTGAAGCTATTGAAAGCCTAGAGGACTACCCAGTTTCTCTGTTGGAGTCCCCTGCCATGACCACTTCGAAGGCCAGCATGGATCTGGCCTCATGCACTTCCATGGAGGCCTTGCAGATGTCTGCTTTGGATGTACGGGGGGGACGGGGACCGTGGGTGATAATTACTGAAGGATCTAGGGGTGCTCTTCAGATTTTGTGAGGGAAGAGATACCATCTACACTAATTGAATGTTGTCAGAGGTCAGAGCCTAAAATCTGTAATTCTGATGTCCCTCTTAAAGACACAAAAATGCTAAGCATATTTCTCCTGCTTCTAAAGATCCTCAGAGTGAATGCCTAAACTTCACTTAAGGTCTGTTTAATGGCCTAATTACTTTGAAGCCTCCTCAGGGTGTTTCTGTTCCAGCTCCTCATTGGTCTTCTACCCCTCTTAAAAGGCCTAGGGAGCAAGATTCCTCTGAGGATGAAGATTCTGATGAAGAATCTTATTCTTCCCAGCTTCCTTCTCCCTTAGATCATGGTTCTGAGGAGGAGTCTGTTAGTCCTGAGACTCTCCTTTTGAAGAGATTTCTTTTGGTGACAGTTTCCTGAAAGATAACATTTTTAAAATGGGATTGTGCTCATGTGTCTGATATTCAGAAGAGATACTATGAGCTTCTGCAAATAGTCTCATAGGCCCTGTGCTGTCCCTCCTGCTCTTGCTGCCTTGCTGGATGCCTTTTCCACTGCCTCTCAGCCTCCTGATTCTTTTTCCCCTGTTCTCAAAAAACTTGATAGGCTTTATAAGGTGCCTGAAGAATGCACGTTTCTTTATAAGTGCTCCTCTATTGATCCTTCTGTGGTGTTGGTTACATCTGACAAGCCATCAAAACAGTTGCCTTCTACAAAGCTGCTTCCTTCTGACAAAGACAGCAGAACTATGGAGACATTGGATAAGAAAATGTATACTTCTGCTACCCTGGCATTTAGAGCTGTGAACTATCAGACCCGTATGACCGGATATATTTTGGTTCTTCTCTCTCGGGCCTGTCAGGTTATTAAGACTTTACTGACTCTGAGGGGAAGACTTCTGCTCTTTCTTTATTACAGACATCATCTCAGGTTGCTTGCCATCCCATTAAATGCAGCTATGATGCAGCTGATGTATGTATCATCTAGGGCTGCTGCTTTTGGTTCTGTGTTGGAGGTATTCTTGGCTTCAGCTTCCACCTTTGCCTGATGATATCAAGGTTAAGTTGATGGATGCTCATCTGGATAATAAATATCTGTCTGCTGCTGCTGGGTTCAGTTTCCTCAAGGAAAAGGATAAAACTTTACAGAATCTGAAACATATTTTTGTTTCACCGGTTTCTAAATTTGAAAGGAATTACCCTAACAAGCCTACTTTTGTTTGTAGATGGTCTCACTCTACCACCAAAGGTAAGAAGGGTGGTAGAAGGGCTCCTCCTGTTAAGGCTACCCAAACCCCTTCAGCTCAGAAGCCTCCTTTTTCTGACTAACCTTGTGCTGTCTGACTATCCTTATCCTGCTCTTCTCAGTCATATTCCTCTGTCTCATCTATCACTGTCCCTTCCTATTTAAAGATCACTCAAGAATTCTGGGTTCCTTCCATAATTCACCAGGGTGTTACATGGTCCTAGAAATTTCTCCCCCCTCGCCCTTTTTTTGATCATTCCTCATCCTCCTCAAAAACAACTGTCCTTTTTTCCAGAAATACTTCAGTGCCTGTTGGCTCAGAACAATTCAGGAAGTTCCAACTCCTCTGAGGGGGGGGGGGGTTACTCCAGAATGTTTCTGGTCCCCAGGAAAGGAGGCACCTGGAGACCCATTCTGGATCTCTCTCAGCTAAACACCCTTTTGAAGGTTCCTTTCATTCGGATGCTATCCCTTCAAACCTGGTTTCCTCTTCTACTTCCTCAGGCTTTTCTGGTTTCCCTGAAACTCAAGGATGCTTAGCTACATATTCCTATTCACCCCCTTTTGAGGAAATGCTTACATTTCTTTGCTCCTGACATTTTCAGTTACCTACCTTGCTCTTTGGCCTCTCTACTTCCCCAAGGCTCTTCATCAAATATCTTGCTCTTGTGATTGCTTTCTACAGAGTGAGGGGAATACATATCTTTCCTGACCTGGATGACCTGCTCATTCAGGCTTCTTCTCTAGAGATTTTACTTCAGCGTCTTCACTTTGCTGTTTTTTTTCCTGCAAAGCCTGGGGTTTACTGTAAATTTCAAAAAATCATTTCTGACTCCTCCTCATGATCATGTTTTCCTAGGGTGTAGGTTCCCGACTGTTCCAATGCTGGTATCCCTGCTTCCTCTCAAGGCTTTAACACTGATTGCCTTCTTTTAATCCCTTCTTCCTTTGGCTTCAGTTACAGCCAGGGAGTTTAAAGGCTCTGTGTTACATGGCTTCCACTATTCCTATGCTTCCTCTAGCCAAGCTCCTTATGAAAAGGCTCTAGTGGTTTCTAAAGTCAGTTTGGCTTTAAAATTCTCATCCTTAGATTTTCTAGTCCCTCTTCTTCCATGTGTCTAGCTGGAACTTCAGTGGTGGATTCATTAGTTGCCTTTCAACCTAGGGCTTCCTTTTCAAACTCTAGTCCCCTCTCAGGAAGTCTTCACAGATGCCTCGGGCATGGGGTGTGGGGGGGAGCTCCTTCCATCCTGTACAGGGCCTTTTGTCTCTTTAATAAAAAAGATCACATAGTTGTCAGAGATGAGAGATCTTCTGGCTCTTCAGGCTTTTCATTCTCTCTTCCTTCCAAGGCCCCTCAGAATTCTCTTTCCGTCCTCAAAGTACAGGGCCTTTCGTCTCTTTAATAAAAGAAAGACCACATAGTTGTCAGATATGAGAGCTCTTCTGGCTCTTCAGGCTTTTCATTCTCTTCCTTCCAAGGCCCCTCAGAATTCTCCTAGACAATACCACGATGATGTGGTATATCAACAGGCAAGGGGGGGGGCAAGGTTTTACCTCCTGTGCATACTAGCTCTTCAGGTTTGGGATCTAGCTGTCCAGTATCAGGTGACCCTTTAGGCAGTTTATATAACCGCAGATCAGAACATAGTGACAGATTCTCTGAGCAGGTACATAACACAATCCCATGACTGGATGCTTCACAGGGATGTGTTTCTGGACTTTGTCCACCATTGGGGTACTCCTCAAGTAGATCTATTTGCCTCCAATTTGAATAGATGACTTCCTCTCTTTTGCACCAGAGTCCCCATGTCCTCTGGCTTGGAAGGGGATGTTTCTTTATGCCTTCCCTCCTCCTCTTCTCATTTTAAAGGTCCTGTTCAAGGTAAAACAGGATGCTCCCAAGATATTACTGGTGACTCCATTTTGGCCCAGACAGCATTGGTTCCCTCTTCTGCATTTAGTCAAGGACAGTCATCGCAAGTTACCTCACAGTGTAGACCTAATCGCACAAGACAAGAAGACAAGGAATCTCTCATCCATCCCACCTCTCCATTCTTCGACTGACATTGTAAGTGATAGGATTTTGATCCCATTCAGACATTTTTTTTTTCTGTGAATGTGCTTTTGGTCCTGCAAGAGGTCAGGAAACCCACTACTAGAAAATCTTATTTGTCCAAATGGAAGAGGTTTACTGTCTGGTGTCTTTCTTGTTACCTGGATCCACTTAATGTGGATGTTCCTTAGGTTCTCTTATTTGTGTGAATTGCTCAATGCTGGGTTGGCATATTCTTCTGTTAAAGCCCACCTGTCAGCTATTTCTGCATGTCTGCCTTTGACTCCCCCTTTGACCTCTAGATTTGAGGCCAAACAGTTTCTTAAAGGTGTCCTTCACATTAGTCCTCCCAGGAAGCCTGTTCCTCCTTCCTGGGACCTTCATTTTCTTTTGGGAATGTTGACTCGGGCTCCTTTTGAGCCTGCTGCTTCAGCTTATTTACAGCATTGTTCTTGGAAGAGTGCTTTTTTTGGCTCTTACCTCTGCCAGACAAGAGTTATGAGCTGCAATCCCCTATGCCTGTACCTCCTCTTTTGTTTTTTTGAGGACAGAGTGTCTCTTCGTACTAATCCTTCTTTTATGCCCAAGGTAGTTAATGAGTTGCCTTTTAATCAGTTTGATCTACAGTGGGCAAATAAATAATGTGTGTATATATATATATATATATATATATATATATCTGTTTAAGAAGCTAACCAATGGCTTGCACAAGTGTATAAATACTGAGCACGTGTGAGCCTGACTGCCATTTTGTAGTAAGCTGTTGAGATTTAAGCATGTATATATGTAAGGTCTATGTATTAACCAGTTCGTTTATACTGTATTTTATGATGTTGCTATCCATCCTGATGTGTTTTTATGTATTAAAGCATCTAAACGAAATGCCTGCCTGCTTGTCATCTATGTTAGAGAGGGACAAGTGACATGTCTAAAAGGACTTTAGGCCAGGATGTAATCCATATTCCTCAGTTCGAGATCAAGAGGCACTTAGTTGAAACTGGAGGAATATGAAGGAGTGAATCATCCCTACTGTACGTATGCTTTGCAAAACAGGTCAGAAACAAATTTTGGATATTAGCAGTATTTCTTATGCGCAAAATATAAAATAAGGAATACAGAACACTAAATAATCACAAAAAAACACTATGTCCGATATACAAATATTCAAATTACTATGGGAAATGTTTGAAATAAAGTCCAAATTTCATAAAATGAGTAAAATAAGAGGAAACAACCACATTTTTGTTAAGCATGTATTTTTTTTTGCATTAGTCAGAGATGTCCGCATTATCAGAAGTGTATGAAGTGTTCACATGTTTGTGCATTTTCATACAGGGTGCATTTTTGGATAAAGATGACAGTACAAAAGCATTTATTCTGCTTAATTTGGCTGGGTCAGAATCCATAGAAAGGGAACACTCATTTGTGTGTGCACTTGCTATCTATGCAGGAGAGGGGGGAAACTGTCGTTTTGTTGTACTGGCTGAGTCAAGGGAGTACCCTGAGTGCTTGAAACGTAAATTTGGAGAAATGTTTAACTCCCAGATAAATTTTACCATGGAAAGGCTCTTATTTTACACAAGGGATCAAAGGCCTTGTGAAACTGACTTGAGAAACAAAGCTAAAACATGTAGCTTCTGTGATTTTAAGGAATGAGTTGATAGAGACTTGTGTGTGGTATTAAAGATGATGCTGTGAGAAAGATTTTGCTTCATGACAGTGATATAGCTTTGAATAAGGCCATTGAGATTTGTCAGATACACGAGCTCACAGAAAAGCACACAGATATGCTTACAAATGAGAATAGCTGTAAAAGGCACAGTGATGAAGCTCATGTTGATAGTATGCTGCACATGGTTAAAAAATAGGCCCAAGCTCCGGGCAGCAACTGTAGCCCCTGCAGCAACCACTGGTAAATCCCCAGGGCTTTCCAGCAAATTCCAGTGTTTGCACAGTCTGAAGTATAAGTGAGTCAGCAAACTCAAAGCATGGGCCAAAACCCACTTTCATTACCAACTGCATAATTGTGGTGGAAATCATGAATCTAGAAGGGAAAAATGTTTAACTTTTGGTCAGCAGTGCCACAAATGCAATAAGTGGAATAATTTTTAAGAGATTTTGTAAATCAAAAGGCCCGCATTCTTTTATTAAGAGGGAACATTTCAAGAAACGAGTTGATCAATTAGAGAGCTGCAACCCTACTCTTTATGTTGATGGTGTGTCAGCGCTTCATGAAGCAGGTAATGCAATAGTTTTAATGGTAAAGAAGTATTTTGTACTGTTCGGATAAATGGAAAACCCATAGAGCTCAAAGTTGACACAGGTTCTAAGTGCAATGTTATGTCAGCAGAAACATTTGCTAGAGTGTGTCATGGTGAAAGGCTTGATTTGGCATGGTGTGCAAACGTGTTGCTTATGGAGGTGAAGAAAGTGTTTTCATGTTACTCTGCTGGAAGAAGCTACGACTTGTTTTATGTGGTCAAGAGGCACATCCAGTCATTATTATGGCTCAGAGACAGTTTGAAAATGGACTGCTTTCATTTAATAAGGAAGTCCACAAGTTAGCTTGAAAGACCACTACTCTTATTTTGCCCAGTACATTTTTTTCTACCTATGCTGACCTTTTCAAAGACAAATTAGGGAAGCTTCCAGTTGTGTAATCCATGAAGTTAGACCCAGAGGTCAGTCCAGTTATCAGGCCAGCAGGAAAAGTTCCAATAGCCATGCAGGACAGAGTCAAAGCTGAGCCAGATAAAATGGTGCAACAAGGTGTGATTTGTCCAGTTGCAACTTCAACTGAATGGGGGTCTTCCATGGTGGTAGCTCATAAGAAAAGCTCAGATGACATCAGAATATGTACTGACTCATGAGAATTGAACAAAGCACTAAAAAAACCTCATCATCCAATGCGCATAATCAAAGTCGTTGTCTTTATGCCAAATGCCACTGTTTTTTTGCCTTGGATGCAGATAATTCATTTTGGCAAATTCAGCTTGACAAAAAATCCTCATTGCTCACTACATTCAGTACTCCATTTGGCAGGTACAAATTTTTGAGAATGCCATTTGGAATAAATTCTGCAAGTGAAGTCTTTCAGCATGCAGTGGAGCAACTTTTTTCTGGGTATCCTTGTGCAATTATAGTAGACATACTAATAGGAGGTAATGGTGAAGCTGTGCATGACAGAAACCTCAGAAAAGTTCTGGAAAGAGCACATCAAGTGAATCTAGAGCTCAATCCACAGAAATAAAATTCAGGCTACAAGAAGTTACTTATGTTGGTCATTTATTTACTAGTTCAGGCCTACGACCAGACCCTTCAAAGCAATTCATGAGATGTCATCTCCAAGCAATGTTCAAGCCCTGCAACGTTTTCTTGGCATGGTTGACTATCTAGGCAAGTTCATTTCAGACTTGAGCCAACTTTCAGCACCACTTAGAGCATTGACACGTAAAGATGTAGCATGGTCTTGGTTAGAGCAACACCAAAGAGCATTTGATGTCCTGAAACAGAGAATTGCTAGTCCACCAACTCTCGCATACAATAATGTTCACAAGCCGGTCACACTTTCCTATGATGCTTTGATATTTGGTCTTGGTGCAGTCATTCTACAAGAGGATCAACCTGTTGCCTATGCACTGAGAACTCTTACTGAAACTCTGAAGTACAGTATGCCCAGATTGAGAAAGAGCTTTTGGCAATTGTGTTTGCATGTTCGAAGTTCCCTGATTATTTATGGTAGACCTATCCAGATAGAAAAAGACCACCAACCTCTAATCACTATCTTGAGAAAGCCTATGCATTCAGCTCCAGCCAGACTGCAAAGTATGATGCTGAGATTGCAAAAGTATAATTTCACTCTTGTCTACAAGAAAGTCAAACGACTTTATCTTGCTGATACATTGTCCAGATTGCCCAGAAACACCACAGAACAGCATGAGAATGACTACCTTGATTTTGAAGTCGTGGAAGTGAAATTTTTCTTCCACACGTCTTGAGTTGAGATCACACAGCCACAAGTCTAGTTTTACAAAGACTTAACCACTTTATCAATCAAGGATGGCCATCAAAGCAGTCTAGTTTACCTCAAGAAGTGCAACCTTATTTTCCACACAGCGATGAGATTTTGTCTGACAAAGGTATCTGTATGAAAGGTCTGGAAGTAATTGTTCCAAAAGTCCTTGCAACAAAAGTACATTACTGTCTTGCTTCATGGTCACCCAGGAACTGACTCTACCAAAAGAAAGGCGAGAGGACTAGTATTTTGGCATATGTCACAAGACATTGAGAAAGCATTTCATCTTGTTCCGTGTGCAATATTACAAAGCCACATCAACAGAAGGAACCATTCCATCTAAACCAAATTCCTGAACTACATTGGTTGACAGTAGCTTCCAACATCTTTGAATGGAATGGTCAACATTATTTAGTGTTAGTAGACTTACTCCAATTGTTTTTGATCTACTTCCCACCCTAGCATCCAGTACTGTCATTACTAAGATGAGGTGTCATTTTGCAGTCTCTGGTAGTCCACGCAAAGTTATTTCAGACATTGGCAAGCAGTTTACAAGGCAACAGTTCAAAAGATTTGCTGAAGAATGGCACTTTACTCATGTCATAAGTACTCCTGAGTACCCACATTCAAATGGTTTGGCAGAGCATGCAGTTCAAAGTGAAAAAAAGTTACTAGAGAAGTTAAAATGAGATAATAGTGATATTTTCCTGAATCTCTTGAATCTCAAATATTCCTTGTGATAAACGTCATAGTTCACCTGCCCAGAGACTTCTGTTGAGACAAACCAGAGCCACATTACCAATCAGTCAGTTTTTGGTTCCATGTGTCAAGAACAGATCAGTGAAAACCAATCTGTTTAAGAAACGCCTAACCCAGAAGTCCTACTACAATAAAACCAGCAAACCACTCAATCCATTACGAGAAGAAGTGGTAAGGATGCAAACATCCAAAGGTTATGATTGGATTGGAGTTGTGAAGAATATTTGTGCAGAGCAGAGATCGTACATTGTGAAATCACAAGGCACAAACTTTAGGTGGAATCAGAAGCATAATACCTGTGTCCGAGCCTGTACCACAGCACATAGCCTGTGAGAAGGATCTTTGTCGGAGTGAGTTATCTGGTGTTCCAATTCCTGAGGAAGTTCCAAAGAATATTGCTGTTCTTGTGACGGATCCAGAAGTTTCTGATACAAGTTCACCGGAGACTGTCCCTGTTGATAAATTCAGCCCAGATTGTTATGTTACGAGATTTGATCATATTGGCAACTTAGACATGAACATTGTGCTTTCTTTCTAATGTCTATAGTAATGCATGTTTAACTCTAATATTGTTTTTACAAAGTCAGTCTTTTTAAGAGGGAAGATGTAGATCTGTGTGTGTGTGTGTGTGTGTGTGTGTGTGTGTGTGTGTGTGTGTGTGTGTGTGTGTGTGTAAGAAGCTATCCAAGGGCTTGCACAAGTGTACTGAGCACGTGTGAGCCTGACTGAAATTTTGTAGTAAGCTGTTGAGATGTAAGCATGTATGTGAGGTCTGTCTGTTAACCAGTTTGTATGTAATTTATGATCTTGCTGTCTATCCTGATGTGCTTTTATGTATTAAAGCATCTGAACGAAATACCCACACCTGCTTGTCATCTATATTAGGGGACGAGCAACACCCGCTTTTTCCCTTCTCCACAGTCTGCTAGTGAGAAGGTTCTTCACACCTGAGATTTGCATAGACATTTCTTATATTATTTAGATAAAACTAAAGCCATTCATAAATCTGAGCAACTTGTTTTTCCTTTCCTCATGGGGCTTTATATTTGGCTGTTTCCAAGCAAACCGTTTTTTTCTTGGATATCTAAAGCCATTTATTTTTGTTATTCCTTTCAAGAGAAGAGCCTTCCTTCTGTGAAGGCTCATCCTGCTAGGGCTGTGTAGCCTCTTCTGTTGCTTTTTTTCAAGGGTTTAGATACTAATTCTGTTCTTGAGGCAGCTACCTGGACTTCCTGCGCATACTTTTACCAAGCACTGTAAGTTGAATGTGATTTCTAGGGCCAGAGCTGGTTTTGACAGGACCATTTTTCATGGCTTTCTTGAGAGGTCTGCTGGTCTTACCCCTCCCAGTCATCTTCCTGAGCTGTTGTGCTCTCCCTATTGTAAAGAATGCTGAAACAGTGATATGGAAGGACATAGTCCAGTTGTGTAAAATCTTGCTGTAACCATAGATGTCCTCTTCACTGTTGTAGTATTCGCTGCCTCCCTCCTCCCCCTGCTCCTTTTTCCTTCAGAATGTACTTGTTACCTGATGGTATCCTTAGATTGTTGTTCCTACTACTTTTTTTTTTGTCAGTTCTGAGGATGGTACGTCCGGATGTCAACTATGTCATGTGTGGAGAGCATACGTTTGACTTTGTGTATCCATTACAGCTGAAGGGCTTTGGTATACTGGTCGCACTTTGGGCTACCTTCAGCAGGGAATTCCATGTGTAAGAAATACTGCAACAGTGAAAAGGACGTCTGCTGTTATGGTAAAATTTTATACAATTGTACTTTCATGTCAGCAGATAGAAAGCTCTGAAGCATTTGGTGCTGTAACTGCTTTATGTGGAGATCTGCTTGAGCTCCTAGAAGTTAAAGTTGTGGAAGGTGCCCTTTAGTTTTGATAAGTTGGTCATGTGGTAATGTCCGCTGTGAATACCAGGCAAGAAGATGTATAATGGGTCAGTAAGGTGCCAAGGGGATGGGTACATCTTTATGGTCAAAGCCTGCAAACTTTACTGGAAAGGCTCACCCAGACTCTGCTAAAGTGTGCTGTGAGTGAAAGGTTAGTTTGCTTTTTATTTGTTGTATTTTGTATTACTTTATTACCTTTTCTATTTTATATACTGTGATTTGTTTTCTTTACGCTGAGTCTCAGACAAATTTTTCCCACCTGGTTAGTTGTGTGCTTAAACACCACTGTCTTTCTAGTTGCCTGCCCCTTATGTTAATTTGACCATATATCTCATTTCCTCTCTGCTTTTATTGGTTAGTGTTAGTAAGCACAAAATTATCATTTTGTGAAATCACTCCCCTTCAACTATTTAAATTTATTGTCCATCCCACTGTATTCCATAGTACCAGAATAAAAAAAAGTGACCACCCCCTTTCAATCTATCTTGCTGTTTTAAAAATAGTGACTTTCCACTAAAACTTAGCTTTTTAGACAGGTAAAACTCAAGTTACCTGCTTTCATATCTAACTTCTCTAGTGCACACTACAGTGTTTAGGATAAACCATTTTTTCATCTTGGCTTTAAGCATCTATTGCAAGACCACCAGTTATTGGCAAGCCCACATTCTGCCTCTCAGTAGTCATCTTGGGATTAGTGCTTCTGTTTTCTTCTGGTTAGGGAAGGAGTGCAGTTACATTATTTCCTGGAGACTGCTGATCACCAGAAAGCTTTATAGGTGACAGCTTGGAATCTGTGCTTATATTCTGAGCCTGGTGAGAGTAGGAAAGAAGTGCATTGATTCCTGACTGTTTCTGGTTGGAGAATGAGTGTCCGTGCTTAACGTACCTGATTGGTCTGGTTGCCATTCGAGGCATCTACTAGAAAAAGGCTACAAGCCTGCTGACCCTTGCATCATCTGGGACAGGACTGTGCATCACCAAACAGGTTGTTGCCTGCTTCTCTTCTTAAGATTGGTGCTAACATTTTGCTTCTGGTGAGAGAAGAACCAAAGGAGTACTGTATCCCAACAGAGTGAAGCTGTGCTGAGACCAGCATTAATAGTAGCCAGGCAGTAGCCATTCATGTTACTCCCCTCTTTTCATCATTCTTGACAAGCTAATTCTTTATTTTCAGTAAGTACTGCTTGATTTCTTAACTTCAGAATATCTGCCTAAATACTTCATCCTTAAATTTTCAGGGTCTACGTACTGGTTTCCCCTTGAGTGTTTGGCATTGCTCTGTACAGACTCAGACACATTGAGTGACATTTTTCCTGTAAAAGGTTTCAGTACTTAATATAGTGAGCTCATATCCAGGCATGTCTAAAGGTCAGTTCCCTGTGCTTTCTCCTGTCAACCTGGTGAACTTGGGCATCCTGAGGCAGAGTAGCAACTGCCTCATGTACACAGACAATCCTCTCCTCTCATCTCCCAACAGTATGACTTGTGAGATTTGCACATATGCAGCCAAATTGGAAGCCAAGCACTCTCCAGCCAAGACTGGATTAGCCGGTCAAGAGGAGAAGGTTAACTACTGCACCACACCACATTCAACACATAGCCCTCCAGAACATACACCACCACAACCCTCACATAGTAACACAAACCACACACCTACTTTCGTTCAGGCTGTCAATTAAAATCTGCCCAAACAGACCTCCGAGGCAGAAACGCAAACCCCCACATCCCAGCACAAACCATGAGACACATAGCTCACATAAACAGTGTGCCACTCGAACAAAGCCCATAAGGCAAAACAACTTACCTAATACACTAGTCATAGGTGACTCAATAGTAAGGCACACTGATGTCCCACTCACTAGGTTGAATAAGGAGAAAGTTACGGTCAGCTGCCTGTTGGGTGCCAGGATCTGCCACATAACGCACACACTTGGGTCTCACCACAGCAGGTACAAATATGACTCTGTCATTGTCCATGTTGGTGTGAATGACCTGTGACGTACCTTCCTGGACTACATGAAAAGTGACATAGAGCAGCTCTTTGATCTTGTAGCCCAGGCAGGTATGACTCTACCTCTGAGTAGCATCTTACCATCACCCAGAATGATACCACAGTACAAGCAGTAAATGATTGACTTCAACAATTGGCTAAGTTTCTGGTGTCATTCTAAGGGGATCCAGTATCTGTCTGCCTGGGATTTACATGATCAACAGACCTTGATGCCTCACCAGAGATGGCCTGCACCTGTCACCCCAGGGATTTCAGATACTGGCCAATGCTCTTGCAACCCCTATAGTGCCTTTTTTAGGCTACATCCTAAAGACAAAATTACCACCACAACAGCTACAAGCAAACAAAATCGAAGGGTTATGCTACTCAGTGCTAGAAGTCTAAATCTCAAAATGCATTTGCTCAAAAGCACTCCTTAAAATGGAGAACATCGACAACTGTGCAGTGACCGAGACCTGGTTCAAGGCTCTGGAGAGCACCCCAGGACTACCAAGCTATAATTCATACCACACCTTTCAGCCACTAAACCTGGGCCGAAACACTAAAGGCGGTGGTGTCTCCATATTCATAAAGGATATGCACACCTCTAGACTAGTAGCCCAACATAATGCATCAGAGAATACTTCAGGTACAACTAACACTGGGTAAAACTGCAATCCAGGTTGTAGCCTGCTAGAGATCCCCCACCATGTTCCGAGACTCCCACTCCACATTCCTAAACACACTGGAAAATATTAGGGTACAACCTAATACCCTTAAACTGGAAGACTTTACCCCTCCATTAACTGGGAAAATTACTCCTGTACCAACACACTTGCTCAACGTTTTCTGGAATTCATTAATTCCAATGCCCTGGGCCAACTCATTCTTACCCCCACCATGGGTAGAAACCTCTTAACCTGGTCATTACTAACATGGGTGACAGTTGTGGGTTCCTATTGCGTTATCGAAAGAACATAATCGAATGCTCAGAACTTTGAAACGGCCGCATTTTGAAAATTGCATTGTGGCATCGCAGTACAGTGAAGACTGATATTTGCCCTTTCCTCACTGTAGTGCGATCTCGGAGTTGGAATATATATTTAGTTGGGGGTGTGGGGGGTGCAGCTCCCCCAATAAAAGCTTTGATATGCGGCCGTTTTGACGTTTTGAGCATTTGATTACGTTATCTTTCTATAGCGTAATATGAACCCGACCATTGCTCTACACCAGTAATCAACTCCTCGCTGGTCAGATCTTGCCACAAGCTAATCACCATGGATATCAACATCCCACCCCCCCCCCCACCCACCCAAGGAAACCACCATAAAAAACTTCTCCAAAGCCGATTTTGGGCTTCTTAAAACAGAGGTGGCTAACTTCATGACACCCATGCAAATGGAAAATAGGTGCATGACTGCTGAATCATACACCAATGCAATGTATGAGCACACACACAAGTGCATGGAATGGACCATACCAAACAAACGAGACGCTGTCCTCCAAAAAAAGAAGTCAGTCTGGTGGTCCCCCACCATAAACAAACTCTACAACAGAAGGAAAAATACTGTTGCAGAAAAGGGTGAAGTCCCAAGACTGGAAAGACTCCTTTGTTAGCCTCAGCAAAAAACTGTGATCCCTCATCAAATCCTCTAATGCTAGCTATGAAAACAAAATTGCTGCAGATTCTAAAGACAACCACAAGGTATTCTATAGTTATGTCAAGAATCTACATGGCAGTACTCAGATCTGCTCTGAGTTGCAGCACAATGGCAGTACATATACAGAACCAACTGATATTGCCAACATATTGGCTGACCGGTTCAGTGCAAACTTTACCCCCATTTCAGCCCCTAAAGGGCCTATCACAATACCCGAGGAATGCCAAGTCCCTATTTAAAAGCCATAGTGTCCAAAGCCAAGAATACAGCTTCCATGGGACTTGATAATATCCCTGGTTGTGTTCTACATGCATTACAAAGTGAACTGGCACCACACCTGAGTACCCTGTTCAATCACAGCCTCATTTCAGGCTTTGTTCCTACCGAATGGCACACTGCTATGGTCATCCCATGCCACAAAGGGGGAGTGACTAAAGACCCTGGGAACTACCGCCCCATTAGCCTGACCACATCATCATCATCATCATGGACCTTATAAATAAGGACATAGGGAATCTCCAAACTCTGGACGCCACACTGTATGGGTTTGTGAAAGGTAGATCATGCCTGCTCAACCTGATAGACTTCTTCGAGTCTGTCATCAGAGCTGTGGATGAGGGCAAGGTAGTTCACACAGCCTACCTAGATCTTGCCAAGGCCTTCGACACCATCCCTCACTCAGGAGTTATAGACTCACTAAACTAGGCATAAACCCATATGTAATAAGATGGATTGCCAACTGGCTCACTGATAGAGCCCACACTGTGAAAGTAGCGGACTCCAAATCTGACTACCGACCAGTTACAAGTGGAGTCCCACAGGGATCAGTCCTAGGTCCTCTCCTGTTTGGCATCTACTTCTCTGAAGTTCAAGCCAACATAGTTCGCAGATGATTGCAAACTGGGAGCCATTATTGATTCTCCAACTGATGTAGACATTTCTACAAAAAGGCCTCACTGTCACCAATGACTGGTGCCAGAACCATGGCCTTAAGCTCAATGCCAAAAAGTGCATTGTCATTCCCTTTGAGAAAATTTTGGTGCCCATGAACTACCACATAGGCGGTAGTCCACTAAACACCGAAGGTGTGATAAGAGACCTGGGGACGCAGGTTGACAGCAACTTCTCCTTTGATAACCACATTGCCACTGTAGTCAGAAAGTCCTATGTGGCACATCTCATTACAAAAGGTTTCTCATCCAGGAAGAAAGAGGTCATAACCCCTCTCTACTCATCCCTCATTAGACCTATTATAGAATACAATGCCCCATTTGGTATGTACCTCACTAGACACCTACAACAACTGGAAAGACCACAAAAACACCTCACTAAGAGGATCTTTGGGCTTAGACACATGCCCTATATGGACAGACTAAAAAAAAACTCAAGCTGTACTCTCTCTTATTGCCTACTTAGAAGCAATCTCTGCTTGACCTACAAAGCCATGTCTGACCCAGAGCTGCTAGATATGCTACACCTAAAGAAATCCCAACTCCTCTGTGCCACACGCTCCAGGGACCTTAACCTCATTACCATGATAAACAGAACATGCTGGAGGGACAGAGACTTCCCATACTCTGGAACAAACTTCCCATTCACGTCAAGCAGAGCACTTCACTTGCCCTCTTTAAGAGAAATCTTGACGAGTGGGTGGGAAATATGAATTTCACCCTGGGGATCACTTCAGTGGCCTTGCTTGACAGGGGCACTGGGAAGTAACTTTGGGCAGCATGATTCCAGGGAATTTAGGGCTAGGCTTATATAGTCTCCAGGGCCATTAGCCTATTACACACCTATGAACTCCCCCCACCCAAAAAACAAAACAAAAAAAACAAACAAAAAACAGAAGGGCAGTGATAAAAACTTTTAATGGAAGGAATTAGTGATGGATGTTGTCTGTCAGTATCAGCCTACTGTAAAACATGATGGGAAGTGAGCAGATAAAAAATTATGGAGTCAAGAACTTTCTGCAAGCACAGATTTTCACATTGTACATGTTATGTTAATCTGATTCTACATCTTTATGTAGTTTTATTTGTCTTTGTTTACTGGGAAAGTCTGACTGGGTAATTCCCATTTTCAGCAGAGGCCTGGGGAGAAAAGCTCCGTTATCTATAATCTCTTAATATTGATAGGTATCATAACTTATGGATACAGCAGAAATGGATCCTTCTATAATTTAATATTTGGTGATAAGGCTTTCTTGAATTGTTGCCCTTAAGACTGATTTGTTTACTGCCATTCTTTATTTGTAACTAGGTTGTGAAAATGGTAGAATTCAGGAGTCTTATTAATACAGTAGATGTAAAATGAACTAAGGGATTCCAGTTCCTGTGAGGTGTAATTAAACAGTGCAGTTATTCCCAGGTTACAAGAATCATGGAGAAGGTATGCAAAGGTGGTGGTGGGCAAGTGCTGGATACGCAGGAAAATTGGAAAGTTCCAGTTACTTTAATACATCTGTCCATATTGGTTCAACCTGTGTTCTTCCCTCCTTGCTGACAAGCTTTCATTGAAGATTTTATTGGTGCTGCACTTCAATCATGGTTTAATAATAAAGTAGGTTTCCATAAATGGTTTAGTACAGTATTTTTTTTTTGAGTTCTGTGATTTGGTTGCAAACAACGTGATGTTGGATTCCGCTCATAGTGAAACTGAATTTGAGGTAAAATTCCAAGTTCCAGTTCTACTTGGTGACAAAGCCTCCCCAAGCCTCATGCAGATTTAGTGTAACCAGATCTCGGGTCACCACACTTGACGGAGGAATTTTTTCATTATGAAAGAGTTTGACTCATGACACTCACAACCACTGCATCCTACCTTGTTGATGAGTTTGCATGTGTGGCTTTAGTGGACCCTTTCTGAACAGGTTACCATTCGTGGTATAGTAATGAGATCGGACATTGAGAGTTTGTGCTTTCACCAGCAGCACTAAGACTAGTGCCACTTTGTGGCTCGGCTCTTATAACTTTCCCAGACCACTGATAACACCCTTCCTTTTCACAGTCGGTGCTTAAGGTCCCCTTCTTTGTATCTGTTCGGCCACATGGTAAAGTAGGATTGCCGATAAGATTACCCCAGGCTTACATCATCTTCATTTGTGAATTTGGTGCAACTATTCCTGCTATTCATTTGATACTTCTGTTATTGGCCAGATCTATCTGTTTCTTTTTGTTTCCTTTCAAAGAATTTGCAAGCTCCTCTCCTGTTTTGTGTTAATGCACTAAACTAGAAAGGGCATGACTTTTACTCTGGGTTCTGTTTTATTTCTCAGAAGAAAAAAAAACTCTCCAAGCCATTTCCCGATTTTAACAACCTAAACAGTACATTGCAAAGACGCCATTTCAGATTGTCCCAGAACAGTCCATCCTTCCTTGTTTATTCTGAGGGTATGGGTAATGTGCTGCCTGAACCTCTGCGATGACTAGCTGCTCATATATATTGCAGATAAGTCCATGAGGTTCCTTTGCTTGTGCAGAGGAGCTAGTCAGTTTCAGTTCATGACATTGCTTTTATGGTCTCAGTATGGTCACTAGGGTGTCTAGCTGCCACTATAGGTTTGCTGCTCATTCTGTTTCAGTCCTTGGGCATAGCAGTCAGGCTTTCTGAATCGAAGTTAATCCCCACTCAGATTATTGCATTCATTGGATGCATTCTGTATACTTTAACTTGTTGTGCATATCTTTTTCTGCACGATTGCTGTCATCCACTGTACATTTCACAATGTAATCAATAGCAACACAATCCCAGCTGCTGTTTCCCTTTGAGAGCTAGGCTTAATGGCTTCAGCAACTTTCATGGTTGTTCATGACAGGCTGTACATGAGGGTCTTTGAGTGAACTCCCAGGATGTAGTAGAAACTCTTCCTAGACTCCTTAGATGCTTCTATGGAGTGGGCCTTCATTATGGTTAGCAGGGTCTTACCATGAAAAGTATAACAGAAGGAAATGGTCTTTGATATCCAGTTGAAAATAGTCTGGAAACTGGTCTTTCCAAGTTACCCACTTGGAAGGAAACACAGTTTGTCAGACTTTCAAAATGGTTTAGTTTTTCTTAGCCTATGTACATCCCGAGAGAAAGAGTCTCTCTTCTGTTTTGTGGATTATTGAAAAAAGTAGGCAGATGAATAGATTGGTTCAGAGACTGCTGATTTACCACTTTGGGCATAGTGGAGGGGTTAGCCCTTAAGGAAACCCTATCCTTATGGAAGATAAGGAAAGGTGGGGTTGCCGTAATGGCTTGCAGTTCAGCAAATCTTCCAACAGATGAATAGCCAGCAGAAATGTTTTCAGGTACATAATTTTGGTGATGCTGTAGCTGCAGGTTCAAAAAGTGGTAAACCAAGTTTTCCAGAACAAAGATCAGACTCAAGGAAGGAAGGATAGCCCTCCTGGGAGGATTTGAATAAAGGGCAGCCTTTACAAACTGACATCAATTCTGGATGTAATAGTGGATAAAAGGCAGGCAAGCAGAGATAACAGATAAGTAGGCTTTGATGGAGCACAAGGCCAGACCACTTTTGAGTAGCTCACATTTGTACAACAGAACAGTGATTGTACCCACCAGATAGGGGTCCTTATTCTTCTTGTGACCCATATGGAAAATCTTTTCCGCTTGGAGACGGATGTAATATTTTCTGGTAGTAGATTTTTTCATGTCCTGCAGTATCTAAAGCATGTCTTCTGGAAAGAGTTGAGATTCTATCACCCAGAGTCCGGTTGAGAGCCTAAAGGTATGGATGACATGGGAGTCCTTGTTCTGTGCAAGTCCACTCTGTGGGGTAACTTGAAATGATTGCTCCTGGCCAAGTGGAGTAGAAGGGAGAACAAATGCTGCCTGCACCAAAAGGAAGTCACTAGCAAGATTTTGGATTTGTCCCACTGGATCTTCATCAGAGCCTTTGAGATCAGAGTGAAAGGTGAAGGTGTTGGCTGAACTTCTGCCCTCAATAGAATGACATGGCTTCCATCCCACAAGGGGTACGGGAGAAGAACAGTCTGAGGTTGTCTGTGAGTAGCAACCTTTTTTCCGGGTCTGTCGAGGAACTGGTTCTACAGTTCCCTGAGAGCAGTTCCAGAACCAAGGGTGGAGTGAGATGAGATTGATTTGTATGAAGGGAAGGAATTTCCCTCAAAGATGGAAGCTCTTTCGAAGACATTCTGTAACCTTTTTGTGTGATGGACAAGACCCATTTGTCTTATTCCTAGACTGGGAGGGATAGATTGAGCCTTTGGGAAGGAGGACTGTGTGGACCAAAGTGGAAGGGTGGAGGCAGAAGATAGTCCATTAGAAGCAGATTTCTCTGAAAAGGAGTTTTTTTTCCAGGATTAGATGTCCACTGAGGTTTTGTCTGAAATCTTTTCTTAGTAAATTTCTTACCCTTTTGAGTGGGCTTTTTCCCAACAAAGGTTGTGGGTTTAGCTGGATATTTATTTTTGTATCTAGTGACTGGTGTAACGAAAGTCTGCTTAAAGACCTGCATTATTTTGTCTTTCTACTGTTGGTTTTTTCTTATGCAACTGTGCTTTTTCTGACTGTCCTATTTTTTTTTTAATTTTCCTATAAATGTGTTTTCTGCATTTGTGAACTCCAATCAATAGTTAATATCAAATACCTCCGTAGTATCTTGAACAGACTTATGTGGGTCATTTTGGATAATATCGGTCTGTTTTCTTAAGTGTGCTAGATATTGTGTCCTAAGGTTTTCATTGTTAGTCTTGGTGGGATGATTTACGTATGACCCAGTTTGATTCTGGCCTTTGGTAAAGATCATGGTATTGAGATTAGCGACAGAGTATAACTTGGGATTTGGAGCAGAAAAATCCTACATTTGTCTGTATGGTACCCAAGGTAAGGCTGTATTTGGTTCCACGTTATCCTTGGGTCTAGCCATGTTGCTTCTGCACTGCAGGATTATTTTGTTTAGCCACTTGGGTGTTTCATTTTCTACACATCTAGTATAGGTCTTGTAGTAGAAGGGAGGTTGATTTACTATTTTAGCTCAGAATCACAGATGTCTGTCATGACTGGCTGTAAAGTACTTGGTAAAGACATTTGAAATGAGGACACAAAAATACTGCTGTCAATTCTAGAGCTTGGTGAAATTGGCACTTATTTTAAAATGTCATTAAGCATGTTAGTCATCTTATTGATTAATAAAAACATTGATTCGACATAAGAAATTCTAAGAAAAATGAGAGGTAATTCAGAGGCACACTCATCTCTCCTTGTCTGTGTGGTGCATCTGTTTTTGTAGATCCTTTGGGAACAGCAGAAGAGACATGAACTGTATTATGCAGTTATAAACCAGACATTAACTCAGATATTTGTAGAGGTTACTGAAACACATTATAGACTAATCTGCAAGTGAAACAAAAGCAGTGAGGAGGGAATGTGTCTGGTCAGTAAGTGAGCTGTTTGTACACAGAAAATCAAGGTAAATAAGTAGCTGATGTCAATGTTGTGTAAACTGTGAGGTAAAGTGTAGTGCATGACAAACAGCTCCTAGCACATAAAAATATCAGTTGGTGTGGAATGTATTGTGGAAAAAAGTCACATTTAAGGCATGGATCATTACCAAAATATGCGTGGTATGTGGTATTTTAAGCTTAAACCTTTCACTTCATGCACAGTGTAATCTGGGTTTACAGTCTTGGCTGTTTAATTTGTTTGTATTAGTGCCACCCTGTAAATTGCTCCCCTGAAAAGTTGCATGTGTTTCTTGTTTCAGTTGTTCCTGTATAACAATATCGGTCAGAATGGAATTGGAACCACAATTGGTAAGCAGATTGAATCCCAGAAATGTACAACAGTTGCCCATCTTGTGAGCTATTCAGTAAACATTGTGTAACCATTTCAGGACCATGAGCAGATTATCCATACAGAACACTTGCACATTAGAAATTCATTTGGTTTAGGCAATTTTCTGTGGTTGAGGGTAGAAGGGCAAAACTGCCAGATCAGAAGTAATGAGATTGTTGCCTGGTTTAATCTTATCCTTAACGATTTGAGTTCCTGCATATAACATTTGGGACTATGTCATTACAGGTCTAAGGTGTCATAACCTGACTGTAAATATCACCAGCATGTGGACAGTGGTGTAAAAATGAAACTTTGCAGAAATTCAAGTTTCACGCTTGTTTTATATATTGTTATCCTTTGATGTCTGAACGTATTGCAGCCAAGTTGGGTAAAGACTGTAGCAAAGAACTCTATTGGATTTTTCCTAGTTTTCCAAATTTAGCTTGATTAAATTTGATTGATCATGGAAGGAGGCAGTAAACTTGCCTGCCTCTGGTGTTATAATGTCCTTTGTCCTTGTCACCCACTTCACCTTGTCCCATGCCCTTTTAAATGAAGCTGAGAGTTCCCTGTCCAGCACCTATTCTGGTGGTTCATTCCATACTTTATGAAGAAGTACTTTCAAAGATCCAGTGAGTATTTGGTCTTTACTGTTCTGTGCACCAGTATTGTCCTGCTTGCCTCCTCTTGGGTTTAGTGAGAAGAGTTGTAGCTTCTGTAGTCTTTAGTCATATATTTTCCTTTCTTCCTACACTTGGATCCTTCTGGTGTTTTCCTCTGGATTCTGGTCTGTCTCCTTGTACTGTCTCCAGCACAGCACACAGTGCTGCAAATGTCACCTGACCAAAGCCTGCTCATCCAGGGCTGCTACCTGTTTGTTTCAGAAATTATCCCCTGAGGATACAAAGAACATTTTGCTTGCTGCTGTCCTCTTACTATCTTTGCTCCATTTCCAGACATGTTACGGTCAGCCCTTGCTGATGTGTCGTATCAAAGTTGTCGCTGACTGAGTGCAGTACTTTCCATTTGTAAACAGTCAACTTTATGCTACCTTGGTTCGCATTTTCTAATCCTTTCTTTAGATTCCTCACTCCCAAATGCCAGTGCAGCAGTTGTCTTTGAGTTTTAAGAAAAGAGGTTGATCCTCTTGCTCATTCCTTCAGAAGTCATCTGCCAAGTCCCAGTCTGTGCCCTGTCTTGGAAGGGGTTTTTACTCCATGCACAGTCTTGCTTGATATAACATCCTGCGGGGCTGCATACTGTTACTAGACATTTGCCGGTCTGTGTAAGTGGTCCATTACTCAAGTATAGGTCATACCAATTTAATGTGAAACAGACTAAACACTGCATTTATTTTCATTGGAACTCATTGTGTTTGAAAATAAGCAATCTCTCAGATCAAGGTCAACTTAAAGTGATAAAAGTGTTGTTGCAGGGGTACAAGCTCCCATACACCTAAACAGACTAACTCTGACATTACACAACATTGAAAATGAGAAGATACACCCACTTTCAGTCATCTCACTTTAATAAGTTCATTGGTTTTCATGAAACTCGGGAATTGGAGAGAAATACTTAATTCTTGTTTTGTCAAATTTGCCATGGACCATCTTCATTACTCCTTTTGGAGAGTATTGACCCAGAACAGCCCTCTTCAGTAGTCCAGTGTTCAGTTTTTCCTTATTCCTAATAATCTCTTTCTGTCCTATCTTCACTTTGTGCTACAGTCTGTTTTCTCAAGTCTTTGTCTTACCAGCAACCCATCCCCCTTTCCTAGTTAGCACATGTGCAGGTACCAGTGCTCTTCTGTCACGTCTCACTAAAATCCATTCATACAACTGGATTACGTTTGTCCAATGGCTTCTTCTGGCCATCTTTCCATGTCTGATTCTCCTGGAGATTCTTGACCTTTAGGAAAGCAACCTGGCCTTCCCTTCGGATTCTGTCTGACTTTTTCTCCATCAGTGGTGTTAGGCAATCAGGCTTGTAGTCCACTGGATTTCTTGTGTTCCCACTTCAAGTGCATGGTAGTTGTGGTCTTTTAGTTGTCTGGAAGTTCGACAAACGTCTGTTGGCTATCTATATTTTAATGGCTCTGCCAGATCACTGGCCAATTTCCTCAGGACCATGGGAGGCATCCCTTCTGGTCTGTGTGCATTCCCCTGTCTTAGGGCAGGCAGTTTTCTGTCTCTCGTTTTTTTTTTTTTTTTTTTTTTTTTTTTTTTAAATAAGAAACATCTTTATTGAAGTTTCACTTATGACTTAGGTAATCTTGCATTTATATAAATGAAAACAAACCATATCGACATTTTCAGTTGTGAACATTATACATCACCTATAATCTTCTGTACAGTCTGTCAGTCAGTTACATAGTTATTTCAATTCTTGCCTTCCCTTAAGCTTCATTCCCCCTCCAAAGCATTATTCTACATGTATTGTCAAAGTATACTTTGTCATTAGACCCATACCTCAGTGCAGGCTAAACAAAATTGTTGCTTCGAGCTCTATGTGCAGACAGTACATACAAATATTACAAATGTTTTTTCTTTCTCATATGTAACATTTGACATGACACTGGGACATAATCGCATGTTTGTATTTTCTAGCTATTAGCAGCACTTAGTATTGCATGTGTAGATAATATTGCACAGTTGAGATTTAAGCAAAAAGATGAACATTTTCAATTGCACTGAATGTAACTTGTTCTACAAGTTGTGGCACAAAAGTAAGACGCTTACAATGAGCTATTACACAAGTTAGAGAGCCTACTAGTGGGTTGATTGCACTTTAAGAAATGACATTCCTTTCAGACTGTATGGCCATTGACTAGGTGACCTGTTGGCTTGCCTTGCTGCTCAGGTTTAGTAGTCTGATAGCCTGAGGAAAGAAGCGATTTCTGAATTTAGTCATTTTGCAACATATACTTCTGTAGCATTTGCCCGAAATTAATCAGAACAATCCCTGAGCCAGGTGGGTTTGGTCTCTGACCATCTTTTTAGCTCTACCAAGACATTGTGCCGAGTGCAGGTCCTGTATAGATGGAAGCATGGATTTGGTGATATTCTTTGCCACCTTCACCACCCTTTGAAGAGTAGCCTTGCAGTTCCCATACCATGTGATATTGCTTGTCAAGATGCATTCACTGGTGCCTCTGTAGAAGGCTGTAAGGACCGAAGGTGGAAGGTTTGATCTCCTCAACCTATGTAGGAGGAAGTGCAGCCTTTCTTGTGCATTTTTGACAATGTGATTTGTGCTAATGGGCCATGTCTAGTCTTCTATGATGTGCAGCCCTAGGAATTTGGTGCTGTTCACCTTTTCTACTGTTTCTCCCTTGATTGTGAGAGGGAGATGTGCTTTATGATTTTTCCTGAAGTCCGCGATCACCTCTTTGGTTTTGTTTACGTTCAGAGTTAGGTTGATGTTCTTAGTGTTTCACTGTTGCAGTCATTACATTTGGGTAATCTGCTGGCAGGTTGCCCTCAGTCAGCCTGAATAACAAAGTCTTGGGTCCTGCGTTGGTTGCTGTCTCCTCTTCCATGACGTCAGGTCGTCAGGGGTATAAAACATGCAGCCGACACCATTTTATTCAGTGTTTCTTGCTGCGCGGTGCCTGAAGCAGAAGTAGTTCGCAAGTGCTGGTCGGCAGAGTCCTGAAATTTTCATTTTCAAGTTTCAGACCTGAAGTCCAACTAAAGCGAAGTACCCCATTGGGGAAACTTTTTCTTGCTCCTTACGGATGTCAGTAAAAGTTAATAATTGCATTACTTGTGGGAAGCAAATACCTCATAAGGATTTTCATTTGTACTGTGTTCCTTGCCTAGGCCCAGATCATAATGTACCTTGCTGTCAGTTTTGTGCTAGATTTAACCAAAGCACTATTAAGCGTCTGTATATTTTTGCTTCAAAATATTTTGGATCCAGATTTAATTACCCTGAAATGTCGTCGGTTAGCAGTCAGACTACCAGAGTTCACAAAAAACGCAAAGAAAGACAGAGACAGACCGTCAAGGTACAAAACCGGTGACAAAGCTTCTCCTAAGCCAGTTGCCCATTTGCCGGTACTCAGCGAGGTGCTTTCGCAGTCCCTGATATCCGCCACTTTTGAGTCGCAGGCTTCTACCAAGACCCATGTGGAGTCCAGTATGCCGCAAGATTCTCGGAGTATTGAACCCGCCGATGTCTTTCTTGAATGGGTCTGGAGCCGCTGAGCAGGCACCGGCTTCTGAGGGTGTTTTCAGGCCTCAACATTTTTATATAAAACTGACGCCTGCTTCAAAAGCAAGATCAAAAACATCTTCTAAGTCTAAAAAAAACAACGCATGAGCCACGTGCTCAGGCCCCTATGCCTAAAAAATAGATCAAAATGGCTGAGGACATAATTACCTTGATCAGGGGTTCCCAACCCCCCCTTGCTAAGAGGCCTAGGCAAGACACTGATTATGAATCTTCAGATCAGGTTTCTATTTTTTCTGATTCCTCTTCTGATCAGGAATTTTTCATACCACCCTATGAGGATTTAGATGCAGAAGAATCCATCCCATCTGCATCTCCTCCTGAGGATTATTCTTTTGGAGAAACCTTGCATACTTTAAGGGAACATTTTCATTGGGAGAGTCAGAATTTCTCTGAATCAAAAAAGAGGCTTAGGGTTTTCCTTCTTCAGCATAGGCCTTTGGCTATACCTCCTGTACTGGACATTGTTGTGTTTTCGGAATCAAGCATGGCTCCTGATTCCCTTCCTCCGGTCCTAGTAAGCCAGACAGATATTACAGGGCTCCTGACTCCAACAAATTTCTATTCAAAAATTCTGCTCCTGATCCTGAAACTATCTCACAGGGTCCCAAAGGTGTAAAGGCCTCTACAGCCAAAAATCCTACCCCCTCTGATAGAGATTCCAGGGTGCTGGATAGATGGGGAAAGAAGGTTTATACATCTGCAACTTTGGCAATTAGGGCCTTAAACTGCCAGTTTCATATGCTTAAATATCAACAGCATGTTATGGGCTTATTGAAACAGAAAATGATGTTGATTTCTGATTGTGTGGAAAATAAAGAATTACAGGAATTATTGCATGCAGCAGAGTAGGTTGGAAAGCATACTTTGCAATGTGGTTTTGATTCCTTGGAGGCCTCTTGCAGAGCCGCAGTTACTGGATCTGTGATTAGAAGGCATGCCTGGCTCAAGGAGCAACATCTGCCTGATCATGTTAAAGCTAAATAGTTGGATGCCCCTTTACAGCATGATACTCTGTTTGGTAATAAGGCAGAAGAGGTTTTATAGAAAATGGAAGACGAAGCTAAATATATGCAAACTGTAAAAGATTTCTTACAAGTGCAGCCACCCAGATTCAGTAGGCACTGGCCTACTAAAAATTGGTCCTTTCCTGTGTCCAACAGAGCCTCTCAAGGCAAACCCAGGCGCTCAAAAGGCTCTAGATACCAATCACAGGGTTCTTATAGGTCAAAGCAATGGGGTGCCTCCACCTACAAATCTGGAGGAAACAAAGCACAACCCTACAGTAAGCGGTCTCAATGACTTCCCTCTTCCATCACCAAGTACTTATCTTTTGGCAGCCCCCTTGAGGGGAAAATTAGCACTTCATGCTCAAAATTGGCAGTTAATTACCCAGGACAAGTGGGTATTAAACATAGTATCCCAGGGGGTACAGATTTCATTTCCATACTTTGAAAATTCCAAACAGTTGGCCAGATCTGCCACAAAATCCATGGGCAGAGGCTCAAACAAGTTACATCCCTCATGGATATGGGGCTCTTCAACCAGTGCCAGAACTGGAAAAAGGACAAGGTTTTTATTCAAGACTTTTCCTGGTACCCAGAAAAGATGATGCCTGGCATCCAATACTGGACTTATCGATTTTGAACATATACCTGGACATTCCAAAATTCAAAATGCTGACTTTACAACAGCTACTGCCTCTGCTGGGCAGGAACGCTTGGTTAGTGACTCTAGACTTGAGGCATACCTGCATATCCCAATAAGGGAATCGTGCAGAAGATACCTCCACTTCAAAGCAAGTTTTATGCATTACCAATTCTCTGCACTGCCCTTTGGCTTATCTACTGTGCCCAGGGTCTTTACAAAGTGCGTGGCACCAGTAATTGCATTTTGCAGACAAAGAAGCATACACATTTATCCTGACTTGGATGACTGTCTCATTCAAGCAAAGAACAAGGACATTCTTCTTCAACATCTGGCATTTGTAAAAAGGCTGCTAACATGCCTAGAGTACACAATAAACAAAAAGAAATCACAACTGGTACCCTCTCAAAAAATTACATTCCTGGGTGCAAGCTTGAATACAACTGCCCAGATGGCTTACCTTATGCCAGACAAAGGCAACTGACTATACTTCAAACAGATGGCAACAAAAACCCAGTTATCTGCAAGACAAATTCTGCAGGCTTTGGGGTTCATGGCATCCTGCATTCTACTAATTCCATATGGAAGACTGCATATGAGGAAACTTCGATGGTACCTAAAAGGTTTATGGAGTCAACATTGTCACAGTCTGGAAACAATGATTCCTCTCATTCCCTGCCTACAACAGGAGTTTCTTTGGTGGGCAGAGACATGTCACCAAAACAAGGGACTGTCATTCACTCTACCCCGTGCCACCCAAACCCTAACTGCAGATGCATCAGACTATGCTTGGGGGGCCCACCTGGCGGGGAGATGCATTCAGGGCATATGGAGCCCAAAACAAATGCATCTGCATATCAACCAGAAAGAGATGCTAGCTGTTCAGAATGCCCTGACAGCCTTCAAGGACTTACTTCATCCAGGACAACTACTGATAAAGACGGACAACACCACAGTTATGTAGTACATAAACAAGCAGGGGGTACACATTCCTACCCTCTTTGCAGACTAGCCATGGCATTGTGGAACACAGCCTTGACTTACAAAGTACATCTTCAAGCTCAATTCCTGCCAGGAAAACAAAATACTCTGGCAGACGACCTAAACAGAAATCGTATGGACCCCGCACAAGTGGAAACTGGATCCACAAATCTTCAGCATGGTAACACAGAAATGGGGGAGTCCAGACATAGATCTATCTGCCTCTCCCAAAAACTTAACAAATTTTTCACAAGGGCTTATCACAGACATGCATGGAAAGTGGCTGCCCTATCCTTCAGTTGGAAAAACCTATCAGTCTGCCTTTCCCCCTCTGCCTCTTCTCTCCAAGGTCTTACTAAAGGTCAGACAGGAAAAAACAAAAATGATCCTAATTGCTCCGGACTGGCCTCTCCAGTACTGGTACCCAATTCTAAGGAATATGTCTCAACTCCCTCCTTGGTACTTGCCTCAAATGCCTCATCTACTGTGGCTGATCATGTAATTATTCAAACAACACTTCTCAGTTAATCTGTGATGGATGTCATTTTGGAAGCCAGAAGGCCTAGTACTAGAAAATCTTATGCTGATAAATGGAAGAGATTCTGTGCTTGGAACCAAGCACAAGGAACGGACACAGCACAACCAAATATCCCTCAGATTTTACAATACTTGACTGAGATGCTTGACAAGGGCCTATATTTTTCTTCAATAAAAATCCATGCATCTGCCATCTTGGCTCATTACAACACAGAGCCTCCCATCTTTTCACATTATCTGCTAAAACAGTATTTGAGGGGCCAAAAATTTAAGGCCTCCCAGAATATCACCAACTCCTGCATGAGACCTCAATGTTGTGCTGGAAAAACTCACCCTGTCTCCTTTTGAACCAGCAGCTACTGCAGATATAAAGTTTTTATCTTGGAAAACAGCTTTTCGTTTGGCAATCACTTCAGCAATAAGGGCTTCAGAACTACAGGCTCTCATGGCTGTGGAGCCTTTTATTACATTTTACCCAGACAGGGTGTCCCTCAGGACCAATCCTTCCTTTATGCCTAAGATGGTATCCAGTGTGGCTCTTAACCAAACTATTCACCTGCCAACATTTTACCCAGATCCGCAGAACAAGGGGGGAGCGGATTCTGCATTCATTGGATATACACAGACAACTAAGATTCTACTTAAACAGGACCAAATTTCTAAGAAAGTCTGAGCAACTACTGGTGGCATTTGCTTCAGGATCAGAGGGGATGGCAATATCAAAGCAGACTATTTCTAAGTGGATAAGCCACTGCATTCATTTCTGTTACTTGCATCATGGTAAACCTGTGCCCAAGGGAATCGGGTCACATTCCACCAGGGCTGCCTCTACCTCAGCAGCCTTTCTCAGAGGAGTTCCAACCAAAGACATTCTAGAAGCTGCTTCACAAAGCATTATCATGTGTCTCTCTTCTCTAAATCTAGGGCAGGCTTTGCCACTGCAGTTCTGCAGGGCTTTATAGCCGCTCCTAATGCTATTTAGTTCCATCCTCCCATCCATAGCTTTGGGATTCTACCCAAATGTAATGACTGCAATGGTGAAACACGAAGAACCTAGTACAATTGTGTACACTTACCATAAAGTAGATGTTCGAGTGTATTCACTGTTGCAGTCCGGGTTCCCACCCACCCATCCCCCTTTTCTATAACTTCTCTTTCCTTCACTATATTCTAATGCCTTGGTGGTGTATTTGCTTTTAGATGAAGGTAAAGTTTATGTTGCTAAAAGTGCATTTACATATATTGCTGTTATATATATATATATATATATATATATATATATATATATATATATATATATGGGGGAAGAAAAACTGAATAAAATGGTGTCGGCTGCATGTTTTATACCCCTGATGACCTGACGTCATGGAAGAGGAGACAGCAACCAACACAGGACCCAAGACTTTGTTATTCAGGCTGACTGAGGGCAACCTGCCAGCAGATTACCCAAATATAATGACTGCAACAGTGAATACACTCTAACATCTACATTTATGGTAAGTGTACCCAACTGTACTTTGTTACACCAGTCAATCAGGTACTTCACCTCCTTCCCTGTATGCTGATTTATCACCATTGCTGATTAAGCTTACTACTGTAATGTCATCCGTGAATTTGATGATGAGATTTGAGCTGTTCCTAGCTGCGCAGTCATGGGTTATCATGGTAAACAGCAGAGGGCTGAGCATACATCCTTGCTCAGTGTAGTGCTCTTTGAGGTGCTTTTGCCAACACTCACTCTTTATGGTCTGTCAAAGAGGAAGTCCAATATCCAGTTACACATGGGAGTGCTAACACCCAAATGAATCAGTTTCTTTTTCAGATGTTGTGGTATAACTGTGTTAAAGGCAGAGCTGAAGTCAATGAATAACAGTTGGACATAACCGTTCTTATTTTCCAGGTGTGACATGGATGCCAAACTGAAAGTAATTCGACAAAGCAAATCAAAACCAAGAAAATCTAAAGGTATTACTGCTCAAAGCTAGGAGTCTAAACAAAACCTCCACTCCCTAGAAGCTCTCTTTACCCTATAGAATGCAGATATCTGTACGGTCACTGAGACATGGTTTAAAAATGCAGAGAGCACACCAAAAGTGCAAGGTTATAATGCTTTCCATAGGCCAACTACTTCACAGGAAGGTACTAAAGGTGGAGGGGTCTCTATTTACATCAGAAGTAAATATACTTCAAAGCTAGTCAAACAGGACAATGCACTTGAGCTGCTCCATGTTCAAATCACCATAGGTAAAATCCAATACCATTTCCTTGCAAGCTATAGGGCCCTCGCTATGATCCAGGTAACCCATGCCATGTGTTTAAACTCATTAGAAACACTAACCATCCAACCCTGTACCATATTCATGGGTGACTTTACCCCACTATTAAGTGGGAATCCTGTACAACGCCAAACATACATGCACAGAGATTCCTGGATTTTGTAAAGACAAACTCCTTGGATCAAAGTCAATTCACCAACCAAACAGGGGTGTGACTATACTGGATATGGTCCTCACTAATATGAGAGATTGCTGCATATCCCCTACTGTAATGCCTTTCCTGGTAAGGTCAGACCACAGAATGGTGTCCTTTGAAGTAAAAGTAAACCCTGGACCCCCAGCTAAACCTGGAATGTTTAGGAACTATTCTAAGGCTAACCTCCTGCTATTAAGTGAGTACCTGGCAAAATTTCAAGCCCCCATAAGCCCTGAACACTTCTGCCTATGCAGAACTTTAAACAGAAACCAAGTACAAGCATGTTAATAGCTGCATAGAGACAGCTGTATACACCAGGATGAAGTACATAACTAACTAAAAAAAAAACAAGCCACTCTGGTGGAATCACAGAATTAGTTGGCTATATAACAGGAGGAAGAAAATCATAGCAAAAATTAGGAGGTGCAGCATCCAGCAGGATAAAAGCACTCTCAAACTAAACAACTCTGAGGACAAATAGTCTATCTAAGCCAAATTTGAGGTAAGTTTGGCCTCTCAGGTCAAGGAACAACCAGAAAGCATTCTTTAACTATGTCCACAACCTCAAAGGCAATGCAAAATTGAGCCAGAAGATATAGCAAATGTCTTGGCTGGTAAATTCAGCTCCAACTTTACCCCCATCTCCCCCTCAGCCTTCTCAGAATATATCATCAAATGTAACTCACCCCTACTATCACCTGGGAACAGGTCCTTAATGCTCTCTCTAAGACCAAGAACACTGCATCAGTGGGCCCAGACAATATCCCAGGATGCCTTCTAAACAACATGAAACATGACCTATCCGGACCTCTGGAATTATTATTTAACTGTAGCCTTCAAACAGGCTTCGTGCTTCATGAATGGAGAAAAGCAACAGTCATCCCTCTGCACAAAGGTTGGGGCATCTTCAGACCCTGGAAACTACAGACCCATAAGTCTCACTAGTCTTGTATGTAAAGCCTTGGAAAGAATTATGGAGATGATCAATCAGCTGTAGTAAACCACCAGATACTGGACCCAACCCAGTTTGGATTCGTCAAGGGCAGATCATGCCTACTCAACCTGATCGACTTATTTGAGAAGGTCACCAAAGCAATGGATGAAGGCAAAATCGTTCACACTGCCTGCCTTGACCTGTCCAAGGCATTTGGCACAATATCCCACTCAGGCATTGTTGACAAACTCAAGAGGTTGGGTACAAACCTGTCTCACCCAGTGGATAGATAACTGGCTCACAAACAGGACCCAGGAAGTTAGAATTGTGGAGCCCACCTCTACAAAGAGGCCAGTCACAAGTGGAATCCCTCAGAGATCAGTCCTTGGACTGCTCCTTTTTGGCACTTCTCAGCAGTCCAGGCCAATGTCAGGGGTCTTTGGCTGACTAAATTTCCAGATGATTGCAAATTAGGAGCCGTCCTTGAATCTCATACTGACACAAATTTTCTCAAGGAGAGGCTGACACAAACAGCTGGTGTCAGAGCCATGGACTAAAACTAAATGCCAAGAAATGCATAATAGTACCCTTTGGGAAGTCATCCATCTGTAGTAACTATCATATTGATGACACATCACTTAGAATTGACCCAGTAGTCAGGGAATCAGGGATACACACAGATAGTAATCTAGCCTTTGATCATCACATATCTACAGTGATGAAGAAATCATTCTATTTTGCTCAACATGTGAACAAAGGTATGGCATCTGAGTCCAAGGAAGTCATTGTTCCACTGTATTCAGCATTCATCAGACCTATCATTGAGTACAATGCCCCCTTTGGTATGTACCTAACCAGGCATATCCAACAATTGGAATGTCCACAGAGGTTCCTCACTAAAAGAATACAGGATGTAACTAAAATGATCTATGTAGACAGCCTCAAGGCCCTATCCTTGAATTCTGTCTCTTACAAGCTTTTAAGGGGAGATCTATGCCTGATATACAGGGCATTGTCAGACCCCACTCTGATGGACCTCCTGCATATCTACAAAACAAACAGCACCAGAATTACCAGTTGTAAAGACTAACACTTGCCTGTGATATAAATAGGACTTGCTGGAGAGAGAGGTATGTATCCCAGAGACTACCCCATCTGTGGAATAGGCTCCCCATCCATGTGAAGTAGAGTTCTGCCCTAACCCAATTCAAGTGTAACTTGGACAATTGGATGGGAAACCAGAAGTTCATCCCTGGTTTGGCGCCTATGCCTCTGGACACAGGTAACTTGTAAATGGTTCATCTCCCATGCCCATGCTTCCACATATCAAGGGTATCAACTTGTCAGAGATTTGGGATGTATGGTTAGGCTTAAAAAGGCCCTTGTGGTCATGAGCACCTATGAACCTGTGTGTGCAGTACCAGCGCAATGACATCTGTAGTGGAGTGGTTCGTCTAATAAGCAGATTGGAGTGGATCCAGTTCTGCAGGGAGATTTTATTGTTATAGTCTGTGACCAGTCTCTCAAAGCACTTCATTACGGTAGAGATGAGTGCAACTGGACAATAGTCGTTCAGGTTTCCTGGATGAGACATTTTGGGTAGTGGCGTGATTGTTGTGTTCTTGAAGCACTTGAGTACTATGGCCTGATGTAGAGATGTGTTAAATATGTCAGTAAGAACTGTGGTCAGTTGGACAGCACAGTCTCTTAGCACATGCCCCAGAATGTGGTGTGATCTGGACGCTCTTCTTGAGTTCACCTAGCTTAAAGTTCTCTGAACATTGGCTGAGTTGAGGCAGAGTACAGTTTCATTTTGCGTGATGTTGAATTTTTGTGGCTTTTGTACTATTCCCTTAGTCAAACCTGTGGAAGTAGGTGTTGAGGTCATTTAGAAATTCAGTGTTGTCATCACACTTTGAAGATGCAGGCTTGTAATCTGTTAAGGATTCCTTGCCACAGACGTCTGGAGTCTTAGGTCTGAGAAGTGACTCTGGGTTTTCTGTCACTAGGCACATTTTGCCTTGTTTATTCCCCTATTTATGTTCTTTCTAGTCTCCCTGAGGGCATCCTTGTCTCTTGCCTTAAAAGCAGCATTGTGTACTCTTAGGAGCTCATATACCTCAATTGTGATAAAGGGTTTTTGGTTGGCCCTTATGGTGATGGTCTTGTTGACTCACATCTTCCACACACAGATATGTATGCCAACTCAGATTCCATGTACTCATCCAGACTGATGTGTTGTTTCTCCATAGCCACATCTTTAAACATAATCCAGTCCATGTTCTCAAAGCAGTCCTGGAGTGCTGAGATTGCTCCCTCTGGCCATACTCTTATTTGCTTCTTGGTTGGCTTGCTTTCCTAATAGTGGTTTGTATGCAGGTATTAACACGATGGCCAGAAGATCTGATTTACCCAAGTGTTGGTGGGGTACTGCCTTGTAAGCTGGCTTAACGTTGGTATATACTTTGTCAGTGTGTTTCCTCCCCTCATAGTGAAGTCCACATGCTAGTGATGGGTAGAAATGACTTAGGTTTGCTTGGCTGAAGTCACCAACTATTATGTGAACAAACTCGATTTTAATTCTGCAGTTTACTGATTGATTGGAGAAGTGTGGACAGTGCCTCAGTGTTGGCACTGGAAGGAATATATACAGCTGTGAGCTCACACCATTAAACTTCCTTGGCAAGTATAAGGGTCTACAGTTTAGCATCAAGAACTCAATGTTTTCAGAGCAGTGAGAGGGAACTACCTCATAGTTGGTACACCATCTGTTATTTACATAGATACAGACACCCTTCCCCACAATTTACCACTAAGGATCTGATTCCTGTCAGCTCCAAATGTCAGGTCTTCCACATGCGCCACACTATCACTGATATTATAGTTTAACCACGTCTCTGTGAACATGCGCACACAACTGTTTCTCACCTTGCTGTTTGTAGTTAGTTCTAGCCTTATGTAGTCCATCTTGTTATTCAGGGAGCGAACATTGGCTAGTAGCATAAATGGAAGTGCAGGCCTGTGTGGGTTGGCTTTTAGATTGGCAGATATTCCAACTCTAGATCCTCTTCCTCAGTCTTTCACATCTTTTCCTCATTCTAGAAGTTTTAGAAGTCATATTTGTTTGAACAAGACATTTTAGGCCATGATTGAGTATAATGCCTTCTTCCTGGAGTTCTTGGAGTTCCTTGAGTGTAGTAGACCTTACAGGCCTCACAAACAGCAGCCCATCAAACCTGCAGCACAGTGAACTTGAAGATTGAATTTCTAAAAGTTTCTTTATGCAATAACTTAGTTTAGCTTCAGTATTTTCACTTGAATGTGGATTTTATGTTGCTTTAGTTGCAAGACAAGACAGATAATGCACATTTCCCTGTCAAGTCGTAGAGCAGCTGCTGACACACAGCTGCTTTATACCCCTGACTACCTGACATCATGGAAGATGTGACCGCAACCGACGCAGGACCCACAACTTTGATATTCAGGCCGACTGAGGGCTACTGCAAGCAGATAACCCAGATGTGATGACTGCAACAGTGAATACACTAGAACATCTACATTTATGATAAGTGTACACAACTGTCCTTTACGTTTATTGTGACTTATAAAATTCAGTTTAAGACCTAGAACTTTAAAGAATTCAGCACAAACTATTATCGTGTTAGGAGGGTTTGCCATTTATACTACTTTCATAACCTCTATGGCTCCAGAGATGTGAACATTTGTTTGAAATGTGAGGACATAATTTGATTCTGTCAAAAGGCTTAGGCTCCACCCATTGGAAGTTGCATTGAAACCTTCCTGATTTCCATTGGAGTGAATGAGTTAAGGACATGCATACCAAATCCCAATTTCTCCTTATTTCTTGAGCTTCCCCCATGTTTCATCATCATCCCTTTCCACTTTGAATTATCGCCTTCTGCTTGTGCTATGTGTAGGAGCCTTAAGTGTGGAGCTCTGAAATACCCCTTCAAATCAGGTAATCCCAAACCACCTTGTTCATTTGAAAGGACAAAGTTATCCCAATTGACCCTTGCCCGTTTCCCCTTCCAGATAAAATCCTTCAACTCTTTATTAATTGATATACATAACTCTTGTTGATAAAAAAATATGCCAGACTTGTGAATAAAACTAAAGGGGCTAAAAACATTTTCACTGCTTGTGTCTTGCTATCCATATCCATAAAACAGAGCATTGGATTTCTCAGTTTTTGTATTTTGTTTAGTCTGTTCCCACATACTCTTTGCTGCCGTAACAGAATCCTTTTTAAGAAGTAGTACAAACCACAGCAAAGACCGCCAACCACGAAGTATTCTGCACAAAGTCTTTAATAGACGTGACAACAGTAAAAACAACTAGCAGTCAAATGTAAAACAAGCGCTTTTGCCTGGCTGATACCAGGCTTTATCAAGATGTGTGTATGAGGAACCCTAACCTATTTATAATACTTGATGGTCATCTGACCTACACTTAGAGTAAATTTAATAAGTTACATTCTTAAAGGTGTATCGAAAAAATATATATGTATGTATGACCTGTAATACAACCTAATATAACAATACATGCATATTTGTTAAAATCTGTTGAAATTCAGATAATACATTGTGTATGTATATAGATTAACAATACTATATTGATATCCTAAAAACATATAATTCTTAAAAATCTAAAACTTCTAAAATTCTAAAAAACAACTTACTATACATATAAACCATAAAGCGCTACTGCAGCAAAATGTAATATAAAATTTATACATTATTAATGAAGTTAATAAAAGTTGTTTATGAATTATTTATACAATGAATGCATCAAGATATAATATTATGTAAATACAAAAAAGTTTTTATTATATCCTTTGCTATAGTCTGGCCCTTCTGATTTTTAATATACTATTAATGCTAATATTATCATTTAGCCCAGGGGTTTTTGCGGCATTTAAGTTTAATTGCCACAACAGTTCCTTATATTCCAGTGACGTTTCCCAATCTCCCCCTCTTGGATTCTGAGTTGCTTGTTCTAAAACCATGAATTTTAATTGCATATTTGGACATTTTAAAGAGTGCTTATGAAAGGCGTTAGTTTCTTTCTCTTTCGCAACATCATATAGATGCTCATAAATTCTTCTTTTCAAAGACCTTTCAGTCTTCCCTATGTAAAAACGTAAACATTGGGTACATATACCAAGGTAAACTACTCCTTTAGTTGCACAGTTAGTGTCCTGTTGATTTAACCTTAAAATTCCTTGAAGTTATATGCAAGCTGTTATCATTGATCATATATGAACATTGCTTGCATGCCCCACATTTATATGTACCTAGTCTAGGGGTAGATTGTGTGAAACTGTTTTTCAAATAATCCCTTCAGATTAACATTCCTTCTATTCACAAATTTGGGCCTGTCCGATACTAACTCTTTAATATCTTCTTGTAATGTTAAAACTGGCCAATACCTTGTCACAATTTTTTCAACTTGTGACGAATCATTATATGTTTTTAGGATATCAATATACCTGTGGTTTGTACTTCTTCTTGATTGGTGACTTACTAGAATCCTTTTTAACCCATACTCCCAAATACTACTTTTTTATCATAGCTGAACCAGTTTGTGTGTGGGTACTTGGTTTACAGCCATTGCCTGATGTTCGTGTTTCACTGTTGCAGTCATTACACTTGGGTTATCCTGCTGGCAGGTGACCTGCAGTCGGCCCGAGTTCCAAAGTCTTGGTCTGGCGTCTGTTGCTGTCGCCTCTTCCCTGACAGTGTGCTAGGGGTATAAAAGTTGCAACAGACGACATTTTCTTCAGTCTTTCTTGCCACATGGTGCGCGAAGCAAAAGCAGTTCGCAAGTGCCGGTCGGCCGACTCCTGAGATTTTCAAAATTGAATTTCAGAACCGAAGTCTTCAATAAAGCTAAGTACCCCATTGGGGAAACTTTTTCTTGCTCCAGACCGATGTCAGTAAAAGTTAATAATTGTATTTCTTGTGGGAAGCAAATACCTTATAAGGACTTTCACTCTTACTGTATTCCTTGCCTAGGCCCTGACCACGACGTTACTAGTTGTCGGTTTTGTGCTAGATTCAATAAACGAACTATTAAATGCTTTGATTTTGCTCTACATTACTTTGGCCGAAAGTTTAATTACATAATGCCGTCAGAACAACCGACGACCGCAATTTATAAAAAACGCAAAGACAAAGAAAAGGGCAGGCATCCAAGGTCCAAAACTGACTACGAAGCCTCTTCTAGGCCAGTCGCCGGTTCTCAGTGAGGCGCTTTCGCAGCCCCTGACACCCGCTACCTCAGAACCACAGGCCGTAACCGACAGCCACGTGGAGACACCGAGGCCTGTGGAAACTCAAGGTATTGCGCCTACGGAAACTATACCCTCAGATGGGTCCGGAGCCGCTGAGCAGGCATTTGCTTCTGAGGGTGTTTTCAGACCTTCACAGCTTACAATTAAGCCCACTACAACAGCAAAGGTAAAGTCAAAAATACCATTAAAGACAAGGAAACAAGTACAGCATTCTCCAGAACAGTCATCCATGCCAAAGAAACAGATGCTTAAGATAGCCGAAGACCTAATTACCTTAATCAGGGGTTCCCATCCCCCACCTGACAAAAGGCCTAGGCAGGACACTGATTATGACTCCTCTGACCAGGTTTCCATTTCCTCTGATTCCTCTTCTGATCAGGGATATTCTGCCCTCCCTATGAGGACTCTGATGCAGAAGAGTCCATACCTTCAGCCTCTCCGCCTGAGGATTATTCTTTTGGGGAAACCCTGCATACCATGAGGGAGCATTTCCATTGGGAGAGCCAGGATTATTCTGAATCCAAGAAAAGTTTCAGAGACTTCCTTTTATTGCCTCAGCACAGGCCCCTGGCTATCCCCCCTGTGCTTGATATTGTTGATTATGTTTTTTCTGAATCTAGTCTGTCTCCTGATTCTTTACCCCCTGCACCAGTCAAGCCAGATAGGTACTACAGAGTCCCTGACTCTCATAAATTTCTTTACAAAAACCCTGCTGCAGACCCAGAAACAATTTCCAGGGTCCTAAAGGGGTTAAGGCTTCTACTGCTAAAAATCCTGTCCCCTCGGATAGGGATTCAAGAGCTCTGGACAGATGGGGGGGAAAAAGTTTACACTTCTACTACTTTAGCTGTAAGAGCTTTAAACTGTTGGTTTCACATGCTTAAATACCAACAGCACCTCATGTCTTTGTTAAAGCAGAAAATGGTTTAAAATACAGAAGGTTCTGACAGTAAAGAAATGCAGGATTTATTGCATGCAATTGAACAAGTGGGAAAGCATACTCTGCAATGTGGTTTTGATTCATTAGAGGCTTCTTGTAGAACCGCAGTTACAGGCTCTGTTATTCGAAGACATGCTTGGTTGAAAGAACAAAATTTACCTGACCATGTTAAAGTAAAATTATTGGATGCTCCATTACAGCATGATACTTTGGTGTTAAGGCAGAAGAGGTGTTAAAGAAAATGGAGGATAAAGCAAAGTCAATGCAGACAGTGAAAGATTTCTTACATGTTCAACCACCTAGATTTAGCAGAAACTGGCCTTCAAAAAATTGGCCCTTTCCAGTGACAGGCCACAAAGAGGCAGATAGACGCCCAAGAGGCAGATCACAGCCACAAGGCTCCTACACACCTAAGCAATGGGGTGCTTCCACCCCCAAAGTAGGGGAAGACAAATCACAACTTTATAGGAAACGGTCCCAATGACTTCCTTCTACAAATGCCAAGCACTTACCTCTTGACAGCACCCCTAGGGGGGGGAAGCTAGCACCTTTCTCAAAAAATTGGCACACGATCACCCAGGACCAATGGGTGCTGAATATTGTTTCTCAAGGTTACAGGTTCCACTTCCACACACTTCCAAAACCAAAAGGTATGCCAGACCTGCCACAAACCCAATGGGCAGAGGCACAAAAACAAATGCTGTTCAAAAAGTTCCACAGCAAGAACAGGGACAAGGATTTTACTCAGGACTTTTCTTAGTACCCAGAAAAGACAAAGCCTGGAGACCAATACTGGACCTGTCAATCCTAAATACTTTCCTGGATGTTCCAAAATTCAAAATGTTAACACTACAGCAACTTCTGCCCATGCTGGGCAAGAAGGCTTGGCTAGTTACTTTGGACCTCAAGGAGGCATACCTGCATGTCCCAATCAGACAATCTTGCAGAAGATACCTCAGATTTATTTATTTATTTTGCATTTGTTGACCGGGCTAGTCTAACTGGAATAAAATCCATTTTCAGTAGAGGCCCGGGGAGAAAAGCTCCAACACAGATAATTTTATGCAGTAAAAATAATCACAAGTTCAAAGAAGTATAACAGTAGTAAAATAGCTCTAAGCAGTTACAGCCATACACAGACACAATATATAACTAATTGTCTCAAATTCAAAGAATTATAACGGTAGTTAAAAAGGGTCTAAACAGATTACAGACATACAGATTAGGTACAGTTGTCATTACAAGCATACCTAGCTCATGATGAGGTGATATGCAATGCAATACATATAAAAACAAAATAGTTGTTTTCAATTGCAAGCAGGATAAAAAAGTATATACAGTTGATAAATTATAGAAATGTATCATATGATACAGTGAAATAGATATATAGGAAGCAGCAAGAGGGATGTAAGTAGGTAGAATATACTCTTGTTAGGAGCAGAGAAGACAGTTAGTCAGATTCATAGCAGGTTCAATGCATTACCAATTCTCTGCACTGCCTTTGGCTTATCTACTGCGCCCAGGATCTTCACAAAATGCCTGGCACCAGTAATTGCATTTTGCAGACAAAAAGGAATTCAAATATATCCCTACTTGGACGACTGCCTTATTCAAGAAGAGAGCAAGGACATTCTTCTAAAACATCTGGCGTTTGTAAAAAGATTGCTAATTTGCCTAGGGTACACAGTAAACGGAAAGAAATCAAAACTAGTGCCCTTTCAAGAGATAATATTCCTGGGTGCAAGCTTAAATACAACTGCCCAGATGGCTTATCTCACGCCAGACAAAGGCAACTGACTCATTACTTTCAAATGATGGCAACAAAGACCCAGGTGGGAGGATGACATAGGGTGGGAGGATGACATAATGGTTAAGGTGTTTACCTTAGAGACAAGGTGCAGGGTTTGATTCTCACATGGGGTAACTGGCTAGGCTTCAAATGGCCCAAAAGGGCAGCTAGCCTAGTACTAATATATGAATCTATGAATCTAAATCTCCCTGCAAGAAAAATTCTGCAGGCCCTGGGCTTCATGGCATCCTGCATTCTATTAATTCCATATGCAAAACTGCATATGAGGAAACTACAATGGTACCTAAAAAGTGTTTGGACTCAGCATTGTCACAGTCTGGAGACAATCATAACCTTAATTCCCTGCCTACAACAGGAGTTTTGATGGTGGGCCCAGGCCTGTCATCACAACAAGGGACAGCCTTTCACTCTACCCACAGCCAGGCAGACAATAACAGATGCATCAGATTATGCCTGGGGAGCACATATGGCAGGAAAAAATATTCAGGGCACGTGGACCAAGGAACAAATGCATCTTCACATCAATCAAAAAGAGATGCTAGCTGTACAGAATGCCCTGACAGCTTTCAAGGACCTAATACATCCAGAACAACTATTAATAAAGATGGACAATACCACAGTTATGTGGTACATAAACAAGCAAGGTGACACTCATTCCTACCCCCTATGCAGACAAGCCATGACTTTGTGGAACACAACACTGACCTATCAAGTACATCTGCAGGCACAATTCCTGCCAGGAACAAAAAACACACTGGCAGACGAACTAAGCAGAAATGTCATGGATCCTCATGAATGGAAGCTCAATCCACAAGTATTCAGCATGATAAGGGAATGGGGATGCCCAGACATAGATCTCTTTGCCTCCCCTCACAATTACCAAATACGGAAATTTTTCACAAGGACTCATCACCCTCAAGCATGGAAAGTGGATGCTCTTTCATTCAGCTGGAAAGGCCTGACAGTCTGTGCCTTCCCTCCGATGCCTCTTCTCACCAAAGTGTTACTAAGTCAGGCAAGAAAGGCCAAGAATGATCCTGATTGCGCCAGACTGGCCACGCCAGCACTGGTACCCAATCCTAAAGAATTTGTCTCAAGGCCCACCTTGGAATTCTACATCTAATGCTTCATCTTCTGACACAACAAGACAATCAGATTCTGCACAGTCAACTCAGAACCTTAAACCTGGCAGCATGGCAGATAATGTAGCCACTCAGACTGCACCTCTCTCTAAAGCTGTTATGGATGTCATTTTAGAAGCCAGGAGGCCCAACACTAGGAAATCTTCTGCAGAAAAATGGAAGAGATTCTGTGCATGGAACCAGGCACAAGGGCTCGAACCACTGGTCCCCAATATACCTCAGATTTTACAATACCTAACTGAGATGGACAAAGGCTTATCTTTCTCATCTATTAAAATCCATGCCTCTGCCATTTCAGCTCACATCTTCTACTGCGACAGTACCTCAGAGGGGCAAAAAATATAAGACCCCCTACTGACGCCATTGCAGTAGGGGAAGCCGGTGCTGCAGAAACACCTTCGGTTTCTGAAGGTGTCTTCAGACCGACTATCCTCACCATAAAATCTTATGCTAAGCTTAAGACTCCTCTAAAACCAAAAAAGCCTACACTTCAGTCTCCAGGTCAAGGCCCTATGCCTAAGAAACAGATGCTTAAAATGGCTGAAGATTTGATTTCTTTGATAAGGGGTTCCCAACCCCCCCCCCTGACAAAAGACCTAGACAAGAGGAGGATTATGCCTCCTATGATCAGGTGTCTCTTTCCTCAGGCTCCTCTGAGGAACAGGATTACTCCTTTCCCCCTTATGAAGATTTTGATGCAGAAGACTCTATTCCCTCAGCTTCTCCCCCTGAAGATTACTCCTTTGGGGAAACCTTACACACCATGAGGGAACATTTTCACTGGGAAGGTCAGGACTACTCTGACTCAAAGAAAAGGCTCCAAGAGTTTCTTTTACCCCCCCCCCCCCCAGCACAGACCACTTGCTATTCCCCCCAGTTTTGGACAATAGTGGATGATGTCTTAGAATCTAGTCTAAATCCAGATTCTCTGCCTCCTGCTCCAGCCAAACCAGATAGATACTATAGAGTGCCCGACTCTCACAAATTCCTTTACAAAAGCCCTGCTGCTGATCCAGAGACAATCTCCCAGGGTCCCAAAGGGGCTAAGGCTTCTATGGCTAAAAATCCTGTACCCTCAGAAAGGGACTCCAGAGCACTAGATAGGTGGGGGAAGAAGGTTTACACCTCAACTACTCTAGCTATGAGAGCACTAAATTGTCAATTTCACATGCTTAAATACCAGCAATTCCTAATGTCTCAAATAAAACAAAAGATGGGCACGCACCCTCAACAGTCTGAATTCAAGGAAATGCAAGATCTGTTACATGCAGCTGAACAGGTGGGCAAACATACTTTACAATGTGGCTTAGATGCCTTGGAAGCTTCATCTAGAGCAGCTGTTACTGGGTCTGTTATATGTAGGCATGCTTGGTTAAAGGAACAATCTCTGCCTGATCATGTTAAAGCAAAGTTACTGTATGCACCCTTACAGCAGGATGTCTTATTTGGGGTTAAAGCAGAGGAGGTTTTAAAATGGAGGATAAGGCAAAATCTATGCAGACGGTCAAAGATTTCCTACAGGTACAACCCCCAAGCTTCAGCAGAAATTGGCCAACAAAAAATTGGTCCTTTCCAGCATCTGACAGACCACAGAGGGGTAAATACAGGTGCCCAAGGGGCAGAGGACAAGCACAAATCCCTTACAAACCTCGCCAATGGGGCACTACAACACAGAAGGGAGGAGAAGACAGGTCCCAAACCACTAGAAGGCAAACACAATGACTTGAACCTCAAACTGCCAAGCAAAACCCTCTTGGCAACTCCCTTGGGAGGAAAATTAGCACTTTTTGCAGACAACTGGCACATCGTCACAAAGGACAAATGGGTCCTAGACATTATTTCACATGGATACAGATTCCATTTCCACACCTTGCCAAGGATAAAAGGAATGCCAAACCTGCCACAAAATCAATGGGCAGAGGCCCAAAAACAATTTACAGCTCTCATGGACATGAGAGCCATTCAACTGGTACCTACACAGGAGCAAGGCTAAGGATTTTACTCAAGGCTCTTTCTAGTCCCCAGAAAGGACAATGCTTGGAGAGCCATTCTGGACCTTTCAATTTTAAACACCTTCTTGCAAGTACCCAAATTCAAGATGCTAACACTACAGCAGCTTCTTCCCTTGTTGGGCAAGAAAGCTTGGCTAGTAACACTGGACCTCAAGGAGGCATACCTGCATGTCCCTATCAGAAAAAATTGCAGAAGATACCTCTGTTTCATTGCAGGTTCAACCCATTACCAATTCTCTGCACTGCCCTTTGGCTTATCTACTGTACCCAGGGACTTCACAAAATGCCTGGCACCAGTAATTGCATACTGCAGACAAAGAATTCAAATATACCCATATCTGGACGACACTCTCATCCAAGCAGAAAGCAAGGACATTCTCTTACAACACCTGGCTTTTGTAAAACATCATCTAAGTTGCCTAGGGTACACAGTAAATGAAAAGAAATCAAAACTAGTGCCCTCACAAAATGACATTCCTGGGTGCCAGCTTGAATACAACGGCCCAGATGGCTTATCTGACGCCAGACAAACAACTACAATTAACTCAATACTTCAGAACAATGGCAACAAAGACCCAACTCCCTGCAAGAAAAATTCTGCAGACCTTGCACTTCATGGCATCTTGCATACTACTAATACCATTTGCAAAATTGCATATGCGGAAATTACAATGGTACCTAAAAAGCGTATGGAGTCAACACAGCCACAGCTTGGAAACAATGATAAATCTCATTCCCTGCCTTCAATAGGAGTTTCTATGGTGGTCACAGGCATGTCACCTCAACAAGGGTCAGCCTTTCACCCTTCCTCCAACCAGGCAAACTATGACAACAGATGCATCGGACTATGCCTGGGGGGGCACACATGGCAGGACGGTGCGTTCAAGGCTTATGGACAACAGATCAAAGGAATCTGCACATCAATCAAAAAGAAATGCTAGCTGTACAAAATGCTCTGGCAGCCTTCAAGGACCTCTTGCATCCAAGACAGCTTATCATAAGAACAGACAACACCACAGTAATGTGGTACATAAACAAACAAGGGGGTACACACTCCTACCCTCTATGCAGGCAAGCAATGACCTTGTGGAACACAGCACTAGCTTACCAAGTTCAATTACAAGCTCAATTCCTGCCAGGAAAAAACACATTGGCAGACTACCTAAACAAACATCATGGATCCCCACGAGTGGAAACTGGATTCACAAGTATTCGCAATGATAACTCAAAAATGGGGGCTCCCAGACATAGACCTGTTTGCCAGCCCTCAAAGCTATCAGCTAACAAAGTTTTGCACAAGGACTTTTCACCATCAAGCTTGGAAAGTGGACGCACTCTCATTCAGTTGGAAAATGCTAACAGTATATGCCTTTCCTCCACTACCCCTTCTCACAAAGGTGCTACTGAAAGTCAGGATGGAGAGACCCCGAATGATACTCATTGCCCCAGACTGGCCACGCCAGCACTGGTACCCACTATTAAGGAATATGGCCCAGGGCCCACCATGGATTCTACCACAAATTACCCACCTGCTCACACAGCAAGACAATCGGATTCTACACAGCCAGCTCAAAACCTTAAACTTGGCTGCATGGCAAATCACCTAAGCAACCAGCCAGCTCCTCTCTCAGAAGCTGTTATGGAAGTTATTCTGGAGGCCAGGAGGCCCATCACCAGGAAAGCCTACTCAGACAAATGGAAAAGGTTTTGCACCTGGAACCAAGCTAAAGGCCAAAATACCCTTCAGCCTGACATACCTCAGATTCTGCAATATCTAACTGAGATGTTACACAGAGGGCTTTCTTTTTCATCTATTAAAATCCACGCCTCAGCCATTTCTGCTCACTACAACACGGATCCTCCCTTATTTTCACATCCACTCTCTTAAGGCAGTTTCTCAGAGGG